>NC_091117.1:196962687-197242687 GCF_040183065.1 Periplaneta americana | reverse complement strand
CGGTGAGCAAACTGGATCCCTGGCTGCAATTTAATTAGACTCGCCAACAATTAGACGTTATTTCTAATAAGCTGATATTCTGGCATAGGTGAACATTATTTCAAGTACTGTATTCATTATTTTACAGTCCTCACAATAAATATTGTATAAATTTCCAAGAAATGAGTCTCTTGACTAGTTAGTCCTTATTCTTGTCACCATCATCATCACTTTCAAGGCTTAGGGCTTTCGACATGTTCCGCCTCCATTAAAATTGGTCCCGCTATTTCTTAACTGATCTTCCTTGTGACCTCTTTCTCTTGGTTTATAATCCATGGCAGCTCTAGCAATACGTGCATGGTCCGTCCCAGGATCTCTGGAGTAACTTCACGCATATGGTAGCGGAGTCTATCTGTGTCGGAGTGTATCGCGGGCAGCATCAGCTCGAGTCCGCTAAGGGGTTAGATGCTCGTGATAGAAGGTAGAGTTCAGATAGAACTCCCCTCCTGCAAGCGATTGCTCGGTTCGTTCAAGCAACGCCTCCCCCCAGAGCAGTCATTGGTCCTAGCCCTCCCACATACCACTTGCACAGACGTCTTGTTTCGTTTTTATACTCCACAGATTCCTGGAACGAACCATAGTTGGCATTCTTTGTATGTGTTCTTTCCAGTCCTGTTGTTTTGTTCTAATTATTTCTATTATACTTTGTATATTTAGTTTCTTTTTTATATCTTTATTTCCTTTTTATCTAATATACTATTGCCAGCTACGTATCTTAAAAACTTCATTTCTTCTGCTTCGATTCCTCGTTCGTGGTCTTCAGTTAGAGTCCAGCATTCACAACCGTACAAAAGCAGGGATTGCTATGGCTTTATAAAACTTCAATAAAGTTTCTTTTCGCAAATTTTTACCTAAAGTACGGCGAATTATACTTTTTTCCATAAGTTATAGAGCAACCCAAATATTTAAATGTATTAACTTGTTCTATTATTTTACTATCTATAAGTATTTTTGCTCTAATTGGAAGAGGTCCTAGAAAAGTCATTGTTTTTGTTTCATTTAAAGATATTGTCATGTTAAAACTAGTCGCTATTTGATTCAGCTTGAAAATGCTTTTTTGTCAAATATTTTCTCTTTCACTTATAACAACCTGGTCATCAGCAAATAGTATACTTGTAAGACTTATTTCATTTAGGCCTATCTGTGAACTAGTGAATTAATAATGAATAGCAAAAACAAAGTAGGATAAGTATTAAATATACGAAGGACTGAGCAGCAAGAGGAGAGATAGTGGGATTGGGGTAGTTTTATTAAGGGGTTACGTACAGCTTACAGCAGTAAAATTTTTTTAAATGTTCAACATACCTCAGTAATCTATGTGGCCTCCCTTGTTCCTAATAACAGCTCTGAGACGATTTGGCATGGATTCCACTAATTTCCCACAAATATTCTTCATTTCTTCATCGCGAAACCATACAACAATGAGGGCAGAAATCATCTTCTCCTTTGTAGAACAATCCAATTTTTGCATTCTTCTTTTGCAAATTGACCACAAGTTCTCAATGGGGTTGATGTCGGGTGAGTTGCCTGGCCAGGGGAGTACCTGAATATTCTTCTTGTTGAAGAATTCTGTACTTTTTCGAGACGTATGGCATGGTGCCAGGTCTTGTTGGAACACACCTCTGCCATCCGGAAATTATTTTTGTAGCTGGGATCGATTCTGGTTTCCAATAAGTGAATATGTTTGTCAGAATTCATCATTCCCTTGATAGGTATTAATGCTCCAGGCCCTTCATGTGTAAAACAACCCCAAAACATTACTTTAGGGGGCTATTTGGGTGCTTGTTGGAGATGAGCTGCTGTTACTTTTTTGGGATCCTTTCTGTACGTAAGAAACACGGTGGCCGTGAACCTCGAAATGAGACTCATCGGAAAAAAGTACATTCTTCCAGTCATTCACTGTCCAGTGTTGATGTAATTTTGCCCACATTAAGCGTTTTTTGCACATAACAGGGGTTAGCAGTTGCTTCTTAATAGGCTTACGAGCCCTTCGTCCAGCTTCCAAAAGCCTACGCCGCACTGTTGTGACGTCAATATTCGCCCCAGTGGTAGCCATTAACTCGCGGGTTAAGTCGACAGCAGTTAGTCTAGGATTTAATTTACTTTTCCTGACAATTAAACGATCATCTGCAGGTGAAGTCTTCCTTTTCCGGCCACAGTTTCCTTTTTTCTGGGGTGTGATGGATTCAGTCTCCCTGTATCGTTTTATGATCGAATTAACAGTAGTCAAACCGATGTGACATTCTGCAGCAATTTGCCTCTGTGTCATAGAAGAATGCTCTGCTAATGTTATAATTTTAGACCGTTTTCGTGGAGTTGTATCCATTTGTGAAGACGACAAAATGTACACAGGATTGCAGTATTAAGTCTTCAACACAACTGAAATGCTTATAAGTACAAAACGACAGGCAAAATGTCACATATTATAAAAAAAATAATAACGGCAGACCTTCAACAATAGAATTACAAGTACTACAGATGTCAATTAAAACGGTATGAGCAGCTGTGAGGCCAAAAATGACAGAAAATGTAAAACTATGTCGTGTTCGGATTAATTTGCACGCTACTGTACATTCCTTAATAAATGATATTTTTTTTTTATTTTGTGTTAGAAGAAAATACTGATATTTGACCATTTTTTAAAATGAATTTATTTTTTATCAGAAAATCTCTAACAAAGGTAGAGAATTGATCACAAAAAATTTCATCACAAAATGTTGGATAGTTTTTGAGTTATGTAAGAAGCGCTTCATCACTGCACACTAAAATGAATTTTGAATCAAAAAATGTAATTTTTTTTAATCGTTAAAATATTTTTTTCATAGCAGGACAGTGTTTTACACATACTAATTGTCATTGTTGTATAAGATACAGTGATGGAAGAAAAAAACATGTTGAATATTTCCAAAATTTTACTACAGTAAGCTGTACCTAACCCCTTACAGAATACTGCAAAGAAGTGTTATTTGTAATGATTGCTCATGGTGTACCGTATACGTCAAAATGTGAGGTCCACCATTACGTGCTGTGACGAAATATACTCGGTGTTCATTTCAAAGTGTGTCATGACGTCACTGTTGATGAGTCAGCGATTTGAAGCGAGTTTCAGCTTTTATGTCAGAGAAGTTGCCTATTAATCAAGGCGTTCAATCTGAACTTGAGAACGTGTACGGTATAACTTGGACGTCGAAGCAACAGATGGCGGTCTGTACGGTCTGCGTGCTACCATAACCTCTTTCGAAATGTGCTTTGCGCGGCCAAGTCGTACGCTCGGTATTTGTTGTCATCGGTTGCGTACCTCAACATTCCACAACACAAATCAAATGCTCCGTGTCCATGTTGACCGTCGAAATTAATGTCAACAAATACGTAAGTAATCGTCTTAACCCTCTCCCCATATCTCGACTGTAAGAAAAGAACTCACCTCAGTACATGTTCCGAAACAGTTCACATTCCTGCCACTACCGGCGTTACCGTACGTATCGGTAAGTACTCTTTAGAATGAACGCCGTACTTTCTAGGCAACTTCTCTGGCACGTAGGTAATACATCTCTGCGGAAGTGTAGGAAGATTGAATTCTCTAGGCTCATCGACTAGCCACATGACGACATACAGCGAGCCATGACACACTTTGAACTGTATACCCAGTATATCATATCATATCGTATCATATCATATATCATATCATATCATATCATATCATATCATATCTATCATGTCATAAATTTATTATATTGTATTAATAAAATTCATACATAAAAATCGAAATAATTTTGAATTGTATTCTCATAGTTATGAAACAAAAAGTATGAATTCTTTAAGATTGTTTGAACCAAAATGCAACACTGTTACAGTATTTAATCATAGTAGTAATTTAGGCCCAAGAATATATAACAAATTTATATTTAAATATCCTAATCTTGTCAATTCGAATAGTTCTAGTATTAAATTTAAAAAGTTATGTATGGATTTTATAAACATTGAAAAATTGTAAATTTAAATTTATATACTATAATTGCAAATTGTATTGTATAATTATTAATTATAATTGTATTGTATAATTATTAATTTCAATTCAGGAATCCACCCCTGATCACGAGTTCTACTCTTTCAGGGGCGAGCTACAGTTTCTTTGTATATTTTATATTTTATGTTACAATTATTAGCAAAATAATAAATAAATAAATAAATACATAAATAAATAATTAAATAAATATCTATCATATCATATAATATCATATCATATCATATCATAGATATGTTTTAAAATCTTTATTTCCTCACACCTTAGACTAGAACTTCTGAGAAGGGAATGATTACGAGGTAACAGGTTTCACTGTGGTCTTTGGTGTAAGAGCCCATAGGCGATTCCCAACTGTGATTGGTCTACTTGTCTCGCTTACTATTGTCTGATAATGGAATTTCCATCCTCCAGTCCAATCTGATATCAATTACAGGTCAATCTGCCCAATAGGATTGTTTGCGGTGTACGAAGGAGGGTGAATCGTATAAAGTTGATGGACTTGAACAAGTACTCGATGTAATGAAGGACGAAGCGGAATATATTATGTTGCAGAAAATGTGCTCCTAAATTAAGCCCTTCATAAATCAACAAAAGGACATTTTACCTTATCTCTACAACGTTTTTGTCACTATTTTCTGGACGATATTAATTCCGTCTACAAATCTATAAAAACGGATTTGATTCGTAGATGGAAAGAGGTGATTCAGTTCCTGTTCATAGGGACGGTATACATCGAGATTGTGTTACGTTTTTTATGTTGGTTTAAGCTGTACAATTCGTTTCATGGCACGAAAGCCTTTTTTTGTTCAAACTCCTAGCTAAACATCAACTACGCTGACATAATGACAACCTCTCATCTTTCGTTGCATAGTACATTACAATTTTCACGTACTCTGACACAATAACAACCAACGTTGCCACGTTTTGATTTTACATTTGACATACGTAGGTCTATGTAAATGAGGCCGAATAAATTTAGGCGGAAATAATTTGTAATGAAATTAGGCCTATATTAAAAATTCCTACACCGCTGTAGTAGAGAGGTACGCATTACATACAACATATTTCTTCGTTGATTTTATGAAACCTCTTAGATGGCAGTATAGAGGACTGTGGATTAAACGTGTTTAAATGTGCGAATTCCCTGGTCTTCTGTAGTCACGTTTCTCCTATTAAAACAATTTCTTTTATCATAATACTTACTTACTTACTTACTTACTTACAAATGGCTTTTAAGGAACCCGGAGGTTCATTTCCGCCCTCACATAAGCCCGCCATTGGTCCCTATCCTGAGCAAGATTAAACCAGTCCCTATCATCATATCCCACCTCCCTCAAATCCATTTTAATATTATCATCCCATCTACGTCTCGGCCTCCCCAAAGGTCTTTTTCCCTCCGGTCTCCCAACTAACACTCTATATGCATTTCTGGATTCGCCCATACGTGCTACATGCCCTGCCCATCTCAAACGTCTGGATTTAATGTTCCTAATTATGTCAGGTGAAGAATACAATGCGTGCAGTTCTGCGTTGTGTAACTTTCTCCATTCTCCTGTAACTTCATCCCTCTTAGGCCCAAATATTTTCCTAAGAACCTTATTCTCAAACATCCTTAATCTCTGTTTCTCTCTCAAAGTGAGAGTCCAAGTTTCACAACCATACAGAACAACCGGTAATATAACTGTTTTTTTTAATTCTAACTTTCAGATTTTTTGACAGCGGACTAGATGACAAAAGCTTCTCAACCGAATAATAACACGCATTTCCCATATTTATTCTGCGTTTAATTTCCTCCCGAGTGTTATTTATATGTGTTACTGTTGCTCCAAGATATTTGAATCTTTCCACGTCTTGGAAGGATAAATATCCAATTTTTATATTTTCATTTCGTACATTATTTTGGTCTCACGAGTCATAATCATATACTTTGTCTTTTCGGGATTTACTTCCAAACCTATCTCTTTACTTGCTTGAAGTAAAATTTCCGTGTTTTCCCTAATCGTTTGTGGATTTTCTCCTAACATGTTCACGTCATCCGCATAGACAAGAAGCTGATGTAACCCGTTCAATTCCAAACCCTCTCTGTTATCCTGAACTTTCCTAATGGCATATTCTAGAGCGAAGTTAAAAAGTAAAGGTGATAGTGCATCTCCTTGCTTTAGCCCGCAGTGAATTGGAAAAGCATGAAACAGAAACTGGCCTGTACGGTCTCTGCTGTACGTTCCACTGAGACACATTTGAATTAATGTAACTAGTTTCTTGGGAATACCAAATTCAATAAGAATATCATATAATACTTCTCTCTTAACCTAGTCATATGCCTTTTTAAATATTTAAATATACACAAGCTAATATGATGATGGAATATTATATTACAATATTTCTTGCAGTTTTACTTATTAAGACAACACAAGTCCACATATTGAAGGCGAATAGACTCTTGTGCCTAGTATTAAAACTCTTCTTTATTGTATTTTTGGTTGTATTAAATAACTTTCCCTCTGCCAGACACATTATGTTACATTTTGTTTTGTATTTGCAAGTGTAATTTATCTGTTATAATGCTATCCATGAATTTTCATCTTACATTCGCCTCAATTTTATTTTTCTAATATATTTGCTCGTTCATTAAATTCTTTCATCTTTTAAATTTGTAAAACTCCAGTACCCTACGCCAGACAAAAGTTTGCATAACTTATTAATGGGATAAACTTCGAAAAACTGTTCCCTTTATTTTTGTAAACATGCAAATTTAAAAAGGCTGTTGAATTCCTTGTGGCCGTAGAAGTATAAGGAAATGAAGCGCGTTGAATATTCTGCGATGCAGAAACATGTGAATTCATATGAATGTCACTGTCGCTTTTCAGGCCCGTGCCGTGGTAGAGCGGGATTTCTCACATAGCTGCCGTATACCTTTTCTCTGTCGGTTTGTTATGGCCAGATCATTCAGATATGCATAGCTGAATAAAGATTTTTATTATAGGCCCAGAATGAAACCTCCGGATAATACCCAGGTGTTCACTCTCCCTGAAAATAATGTCCGTCAGACGAAAAAGTTAAAGCAGATTAAGGCATTCATATTCAGTCTACGTGGCAAATACTCGTATGAAACAGAAAACATTCCAACAATTGGCTGGAGACTCTCAATGCTTAATGCAGGTTTCGTGCTGTTTCTGTGGGATTGAAAATTTAATCTGTTCATGCGTTCAAGTCCATTGATCATGAAAATCATATTTCTGGATATTCCTTTCGGAGTTTTTTTTTTTAACTGTTCTTCGAGCTTCAGAAGTTTACCAACGCCTTCATATCAGGATGGTGATAATATCGGAGATGGCAAGGTACGGCTATGGCAACGAAGGAGATATTATTCATGATGATGATGATGATGAGGAGGACGAGGAGGAGGAGGATAGTGGCAACAAATATGACAACAAAAATGAAGACGTAATTGAGATAATGATATCACAAACAACGACATAGTCAAAATACAAATTAATTAATGATATGATATGATATGATATGATAAGATATGATATGATATGATATATATGATATGATATGATATGATATATGACATGATATGATATGATATATGATATATGACATGATATGATATATGATATGATATGATATGACATGATATGATATGATATGATATGATATGATATGATATGATATGATATGATATGATATGATATGATATGATATGATATGATATATGATATGATATGATATGATATGATATGATATGATATGATATGATATGATATATGGTATGGTAAGGTATGATATGATATGATATGATATGATATGATATATGATATGATATGATATGATATGATATGATATGATATGATATGATATGATATGATATGATATGATATGGTATGGTATTGTATGGTATGGTATGATATGATATGATATATTATATAATAAGGTATGGTATGGTATGGTATGATATGATATGATATATTATATAATAAGGTATGGTATGGTATGATATGATATGATATGATATGATATGATATGATATGATATGATATGATTGATATGATATGATATGATATGGTATGGTATGGTATGGTATGGTATGGTATGGTATGATATGATATGATATGATATGATATATGATATGATATGATATGATATGATATGATATGATATGATATGATATGATATGATATGATATGATATGATATGATATGATATGATATGATATGATATGGTGTGGTGTGGTGTGGTGTGGTATGATATGATATGATATGATATGATATGATATGATATGATATGATAGGATATGATATGATATGATATGATATGATATGATATGGTATGGTATGGTATGGTATGGTATGGTATGATATGATAAGGTATGGTATGATATGATATGATATGATATGATATGATATGATATGATATGATATGATATGATATGATATGATATGATATGATTGATATGATATGATATGATATGGAATGGTATGGTATGGTATGGTATGGTATGGTATGGTATGGTATGATATGATATGATATGATATATGATGTGATGTGATGTGGTGTGGTGTGGTATGGTATGGTATGGTATGGTATGATATGATATGATATGATATGATATGATATGATATGATATGATATGATATATTTATTCCTCCAGCTTACATCGGTCGTGATGGCTCTTCACATTTCTGTATACAGTGCCATCACTCCCTTGGATACATAACATTCTGCTTACGCTTTTTCTAAACATCCGGCTATTACATATAAATGACCCTGATCACTTTTCTATCACGTCCCTCACCTCTGTTTCCCTCCCTTCTTTTTAAATTTACCCCTCCCTTTCCTAGTTATCTATCTTATTCTTACTAATCTCATTTAACTAAACAATCACTTCTCACAATCTGTTAATAATTGTTCCCAACATTGTTTACATTTGTTGAACTCTTCCATAGTTGTTAACTTATTTATTCACTTGAATAACTAACGTTCACTGACCACTTATTCCCATTAATCTAAACGACATTTCATACAAGTTGAGAGGATGCGAAGGCATTTCTTTCCCCTTCTACTTGTCCTGTGTCCGTCAGTGACAGACTGGTAGCTGTTACCTCTTATACCTGCACTCCCCAAGCTGTACACACTAGCAAATAAAATATTAAATAAAGTACATAAGTGAATATAACATACAGTGCTACAAATGTTTGACAGTTACATGTTAGAGTATATTTTTGTGTCGTTCTTACAGTATTTTCAACTACGGTACATTTAGGAATGTTAGTTTGTATTATGAAGTCAGGGGGAGCGACACAGTGAAGATTGTTCCATTGTGTATGCTGTAGAGTAGCAACTAGCGGTGAAGAAAACGTTTATCTTCTGTTGTAAGCAGCTTTTTAATGTACCAGTTAATATAAACAGCACTAAAATTCAACATAAACGCTTAGTATTGACTTTAGAAATATGAAGTACCGGTAAACACTTTCAGAAATAAAATTTGTCACTATGTAGAAAGTCAATTAGTTGAACGTTTGTAAGATTAACAGTAGCATCTTCCCCTTGACTGATGGTAGGAAGTGTGATTAGAGGGGAAAGCCTATCAACCAAACTGAAATGGGGTTCAATCTGTATATTTTCAGTCGAAGTAGTTTCTACAGTTTCATTACCTTTTCATTCCCACTTTCGTTATTATATTTGTATCACTACTTACTTATTATCAATCTCTGGTTATTACTTGTATCTTATCCTTTTTCACTATTATTTCCTTGCCTTACCGTCTTTTCTGTCACTATCACTCTTTTCACTTTATCACTTTCTTAAGTTTTGTCACTCTTGCATACTATTTTCACTTAATCACTTTCCTATGTAAATTAATTAATGAAAAGGGAGACATATTTTGCCCTGACCGAAAAGTAAAACCACGAAATGGCTTTAAAACCCCAAATTTTATACAGCCTATATAGGAGGCAAAGCGCACAAATGTGCATGAAGTTAGTATAATAGTTTAACACTGTTCCTTGCTGTATTCACTTAAAGTCATTTTGCATTTTAAGCACTTACCGTAATGGTACATTGACGTTCAAAGATATCCGACCCCACTAATCGATAATATTCGATAACTTGTTCGTGTGAGCATCGCTTCTTTAGTTATTACTTCTATGAATAGATGGCGAAGATAATAGTCACGGTTGCCAATCGAAGATAAATATACCCGTGATATAGAATTCAATTTTTCATCCCACTCAACTGATTGTAAAACAACACTGAGTTTTGCTGGAAATCGCTGATATTATCTATTAGAAGAATAATTTATTATTAATCTACATAATCATTTTCACTGACACTTTTTAACAGCTCCCAATAATGGTGCCACCTATTGAGAACTAGCGGAACTATTTCAAACTTTGTCAATTTTTCATATCTTTGGTTCTGACTTATCCCGTGGCTGGAAAGTTCGCTTACACGATCATAAAATCGTAGGTCGGATACCTTTGAACGTTAGTGTACCTTTTACAGTTTCCCACATAGTTCACACACACAACTTTGACTTAAATTATGGAAATATTTATTTTTGCAGAATTTATGGTGGTAGCCATGTACTGCTAGTCGAGTGATCGCGCTTCTTAATTCCTGATTGGCCCCTATCCAGTTTCTATTAACCATGGCTTCAGTTGCATAAAACTCCTCCCAGATCTCACCTCTCTCCTCTCTCCTCTCTCCTTGTTCTTAGGAGTTCCTACTCTTAGGGTGTAGACGGTAGTTGCAGAGTTATTCGGATGTCCTCAACAAGGAAGGTCTCTCTCGCTATCTCGTAAGCTAGGCGGGAAAGTGTCCACTTTGAGATTCCTAGCGTTCTCTTGAGATATCTTGCCTTTGTACTTTCTATTGCTTTTAGATCTGCTACTTTGAGATGTTTCCAGATTAGATCCGAGCCATAATATGTTCGAACATTTATCCTGGCTGCGATTCAATAACCGTAGAACACTTCATTCGCTGTCTCTTTAGTTTCGAGTTCTCCACACTTCTATTCCAAATTATCTGCGTTCCCGGTTTAACTATTTATCCTCCAATCACACTCTAAACACCAGGTCACAGGAGAGCCAAATCCTAGCAATTTCTTCTCATAGAACATCCCACTATTCATCCTTTTTTACTGTCTCAGTTCCCCGTGAATGGAATTCTCTACCTCAGAAGATTAGGGGCTGCCAGACAGTAACCACTTTCAAGAAAAGGCTAAACGATTTCTTAAGGACGCAGTCAAATTGAAGTTATAATTTTATTATAACCATGATCGAGTTTAATAACTTAATTATATTTAGGTATGACTTTTATTATTATTATTATTATTACATAATTATTTTATTGGTGTGTTGGGAAGATAAAAAGAATTTTCATTGTATTATATTAATTATGTATTGTATTGTATTAATTAATTTTTATAGCAATGTAATAATTTTGTAATTATTATTATTATTATTATTATTATTATTATTATATTTTTGTATTATATTAATTATGTATTGTATTGCTTTAATTATTAATTATTTGTAATTATTATTATTACAATTATCATTATTATTATTATTGTTGTATTATATTAATTATGTATTGTATTGTATTAATAAAGTTTTTATGGCAGTAATTTTGTAGTTATTATTATTATTGTTATTATTACTATTATTATTATTATTATTATTATTATTATTATTATTATTATTATATTACTTTATTGGTGTGTTGGAAAGATAAAAAGACATGTCATTGTATTATATTGTTATATTACCGGTTGTTCTATATGGTTGTGAAACTTGGACTCTCACTTTAAGAGAGGAACAGAGATTAAGGGTGTTTGAGTATAAGGTGTTTAGGAAAATATTTGGGGCTAAGAGGGATGAAGTTACAGGAGAATGGAGAAAGTTACACAACACAGAACTGCAAGCATTGTATTCTTCACCTGACATAATTAGGAACATTAAATCCAGACGTTTGAGATGGGCAGGGCATGTAGCACGTATGGGCGAATCCAGAAATGCATATAGAGTGTTAGTTGGGAGGCTGGAGGGAAAAAGATCTTTAGGGAGGCCTAGGCGTAGATAGGAAGATAATATTAAAATGGATTTGAGAGAGGTGGGATATGATGATAGAGAATGGATTAATCTTGCTCAGGATAGGGACCAATGGCGGGCTTATGTGAGGGTGGCAATGAACCTCCGGGTTCCATAAAAGCCAGTAAGTAAGAAAGTAAGCATGTATTATAGTGTATTGTTTTAATTATGTTTTTTATAACAATGTAGTAATTTTGTATCATACTGGTTGAGTGGAAGAGAAGGCCGAATGGCCTTAACTCTGGTACTTAAAATAAACCATTATTATTATTATTATTATTATTATTATTATTATTATTATTATTATTATTATTATTATTATTATGTGATTGCCGGTAGTACTTTTGCAAGATCCGTCTTACGCGGTCACCAGACATTTTAATAACATGTTACTTTCACTTAGCTGACCGTAGTAGGCTGCTAAATTAAAATGGAGACATTTCGGAATAGAGAACTACTGCTGTTTAATATTTCCATTAAATGTTAATAGTTGCTGTACAGATTCACAATTTAACATTTATTTAATTTCAATAAAGGTTATAAAGATAAATCACCATCATCATCCATCAAGCCATACATACAGGGCGATCCATATTTATGTCCAACTTTTTATTCGTTTATCACAAGTAAATGAATTAACATGACAGGATGAAAGTAGCATGAACTAATAGTCCAGTCATTAGGTTTGCTTAAAATTCCACCAATATTAAAATTCGATGTAAGCACCAGCATTTGCTGCACATTTTTCCAGACGTGGCTGAACGTTCTGTACTGCTCTCACAAGCATTTCATTTGGCACCCGGCCACACTCCTCTCGTCTGACCATAGAATGTGTCGCAAAAGGTTAGGTTCCTCTTGAATCCATGCTAGTGAGACTCTGCAAACTCCATTCTGATATCACAGTCCTCACATGACAGAGCTTGCACAAAGTGTGGCTTCCATGGCCGCCAATTCATTTCCTTTAGCAACCGCTGCACGGACCCATAGGATACACCAGATTCCCGCTGGTACTGTCGAATGGATTTCTTAGGACTTCTCTGGAAGGCCTCAGTAGCGGCTGCTTTGGTGTCCTCTGTGATCACTGTTTTTGGTCGGCCAGCACACTTCTGTTGCATAACTGAGCCAGTGCGAATCAAGTTGTCGTGAAGTCTCTTGATGGTCTTGTAGTCCAGCGTCGCATTTCTTCCCTTCACCATTCTCCACCATCTCTGCACCATAATTGGGACTGCGACACCTCCATTCGAGCAGAAAGTCGTGTACAATCGTACACTGACAGTCTTGTATCCATGGTTAATGTTTTAAGATTTACACTACTTTTCTCTGATTACATTACATCAGGCATGTCAAAACCCTGCACATTGTACAGTCGCGCACATTGTGCACTTGTCTCTGTGCGATGTGCAGTTCCTATTCCCCTACCTGGAGGGAGTGAATCGGCTTGGAGGGGGACGCGACAGGGCTGTACAGTACCTGCAGTAGCAGAACAGCTTTTGTTTTAGTAACACAGATCAGTACGGATGTGCTCATTGAGCTGTGATTGTGAATGCGTTATGAAAAATAAAGTGAGGAGTCCACAGATATAACGAAGAAGAGAAATCATAAATCATATAACATAACTGTTATGATGTTTTCCTCAGCCAACAGTAATTATTTTAAAATGAAAGGCTTTCATCATATCATGTGGACCTATTAGTGATGCGAGAATTTAAATCACATTAGTAAAGTTCTCAAAATACGATATTCGCCAGCTCTTATTTCTTTTTTAGTACTCTCACGGCAAGACAAACATGACATTGATGTTGTTTTGGAGTATGTACTAACACAGTCATCAATGGTTAAACGATTTACAACTTTTATCTGATAAACTGATAAGTGATGATAATATTGAGTGAGTAATACATGTGAGGGTCTTGAGGTTGTAAGGGAAGGAAGAAAGCAACTATTTGTAAAGCGGAAAATTTTTCTGGAAAAATAATACACAATGGCGAATTTTCCATCTCACGTTACTATATTATCTTAATATACTTACGTTAATAAATCTTTAAACCTGATATAAAGAAAATGTCCTCGCTTCACAGCTTGTGAAGTACTCTTTTAACTCAATTCAGTAACGCTCCCAACTTGCTGATACTTGCTCTCACCGTTTTCCAAATAAACTGTATATAAATTTAAATTCAAGTTTAATTTATCCAATTTATTAATAATAATGTGAATTTATATTAATATACAACAAGGAAATGATTCCGGTGTAAAAGCCTCACAATGTCCTATTGCATGTAATTGGGAGTAAACTATTTTCTTTAACATTTGTGCACCAATGGTCCCAATAATGCTTGAGGAACAATGAAAGAGTATTACTTTGAAATAATCAGTACCTACTACGTAAAATGAAATACTGTGTTCGTTTTTTGTTGTTTCGAAATTACTGCAATATTTATATTTTCTTCAAATACTGTATACAAATCATGTAAATAAATGATTCTTTACAAAGGACTGCTTTGTGAATTGTAACTGAGTAAGTTTATTGTTTCTTGTGTTACAATTATTGTGAAGTATAGACACTGACAATAATTGTGTTTTTCCTTCTGCTAAGTATGTTTATAATGTCCAAATGTCAATTTAATTGAACACTAGAAGCGCAGAATAGATTCTTGTACATCCCTCCAGCTAAGAACTGGTACGAGCATCACGTGAATGACGCAATCTGCACAGACCGGCGTTTCACGCATATACACTGCACTTTCAGTGTCTGATTTCTGACATGCCTGCATTACATGTTTCGGACCGTACTGAGAACACAATAAATTAAAATAAAATGATAGCTTCTTTTGTGATTTTAATGGTATGGAACACGGTACATTTTAGCGGTGCAATGGGTCACTTAACCTGATTGGTTTCGCTACTACAGTGTAATAAAAAGTTGGACATTTAATATGGATCGCTCTGTATGTAATGTATCATAATGTACAGCCTACAAAGAACTTGAGGTAATAAGGTATACTTAGATACGTGGGGTAAGAAACTATACTATGTGGTATGTGAAAGTTTGATAAATGGAAAACGGTGTGTTGTGACCTCAATTATTGCGATAGCGGTTATGCTTTTCTTTTGCGCAACATTCGTCCCACGTGAGGTTGAATATTGAGCAAAATCCAACCCTCCCTCCAGCATCGTCATGGAGACCTCATCGAGCTAGGCCAGTCTACTGTTAATAGAGGGTAGATACTAATGTTTTATTCTTTACTCGTGTATCAAGTCCTGTACGTGCTTCAGATAGAATTATACCAATCACTGATGATGTAAATTTTTCCGGATGCATTACTCTGTTAAACAAAACATTTCGCCTCATCTAAAGTGAGTTTTCTTGTTCACTATTTCGCAATTACTTAAGCTCTTACATCCTTAGAAAGCAGAGGTTCAGAATTCTCTGTTTATGTCTGCTTTATCAATGTTGTTATCTTCTATAATACAACGATAGTTTTCTGGTAATTTAATTGAGCTTATCTAATGACAGCAAACATGAGTTTAAATTACTTGAGGATAACTATTATCATTAATTATATTCGGCAAAGATAAACCCAATGCGAACAACTAGAGCCTTCTTCAGTTACAGCCGGAACCACACGTCGGCAACACTGTAATTAACTGTCAAGCGGAGGCCTACGATACAGAACACATGTTTGTGCTAATGCCGATTTTCAATGTAAATTAATGTTACAATATAAGTGTGTGTCGATGGAATTATGTTCGCGGTTGTACCAAACGTTAATTGTTGATATATTATAAACTAAGTTGGCGATAAAAACAAGACAATAAATGAAAATATGGCTGCAGTCTTTGGCCATTTTTACGATCATTAATAATAATGACAAAATGATTGACAATTCTCTAAATATTAAATATTGTATAAACTACATTTATATAGTCTTACTTGTGGTTTGTGGTGAATCAGAATTCTAGCCAAATTGTTGGGTCTCGCCTGCTAATCAATAAAGTTACGCCGTTGATTTTCAAGTTCATTGTAAACAGCTGTTTTGCGATCCCATAAATGTTACAGTTTTGTTGAAGATTCGAAATGCCTGCTATACTTCAGAACTACCTGTAATTTGTAGATGCATACACTCACATTGTCGGTTTTCAAGATTTGTTTATTAATATTATTTCTTTTGTAATAAATCAGTTATAAACGTGTTTCTTTTCACTTCGTATGTACAGGATTTACAGTTCACTGACTTTACGCTAATTGGCGCATACTTAATAGATAATGATGTGTTTTGTTACGTATTATGTCAAAGGTATGTTTCTTCATTTTTAATAGGCCTAGATCTTTATACTTGGTCTAACTGTATTTACATCCTATAATGTTCAATGAGTTTACGCTAATTGGCACATACTTAATAGATAGTGACGTGTTTTGTTACGTATTATGTCGAAGGTATGTTTCTTCGTTTTTAATAGGCCTAGATCTTTCTACTTGGCCTAACTCTATTTACATCCTCATACTTTATTATATGTCAATAGTTTTCTCTGTTTACATTTTTATTTTATTTGCATAATTTACGTTCTTAGCTTGTTTTCTGTAGTTATATTTATTTAAAATTACATTTCAAAAAGTTTATAAAACCAATTATTACAGTAAATAATGCCACTCTTCCGTACCATTCCGTCGTCAGAAACCTCGGCATTTTCTTGGACGAAAATTTAAATTGGGAATGTCAAATAAAGGAAATATCCAAGAGAGTGTACTATACCATGCATTCTCTTAACCCATTCAGAAACTTCCTCCCGCCAGAATTAAAACAGACTTTAGTGCAAACCCTCGTACTACCACTGTTTGACTATTGCGACGTAATACTTACAGACTTGACAACTGACCTTTCGAATATGCTCCAGCGTGTGCACAATATGAGTGTCAGATTCATCAGCAATGCTCACAAATTTAACCACATTACACCCTCGTTCAAATCTTTATCCTGGCTGCAACTTAGTAACCGTAGGACACTTCATTCGCTCTCTCTTCTGTTTCGAGCTCTCCACACTTCTACTCCAAATTATCTTCGTTCCCGGTTTAACTACTTATCCTCCAGTCACAATTTAAACACCAGGTCACAAGGGAGCCAAATCCTAGCAATTCCTGCCCATAGAACATCCCATTATTCATCCTCTTTTACTGTCTCAGTCCCCCGTGAATGGAATTCTCTACCTCAGAAGATTAGGGGCTGCCAGACAATAACCACTTTCAAGAAAAGGCTAAACGATTTCTTACGGGCGCAGTCAAATTGAAGTTATACTTGTGATCGAGCTTAATAATTTAATTCAATTTAGGTATGACTATCATTACTTTTATTATTATTATTATTATTATTATTATTATTATTATTATTATATAATTAATTATTTTATTGGTGTTGTGAAGATGAAAAGAATTGTCATTGTATTATATTAATTATGTATTATATTGTCTTGTATTGTAGTATTGTATTGCTTTGAATTGTATTGTATTGTATTGTATTGTATTAATTATGTTATACTCATAGCATTGTAGTAATTTTCTATCATACTGGTTGAGTGGAAGAGAAGGCCGAATGGCCTTAACTCTGCCAGTTAAAATAAACCATTATTATTATTATTATTATTATTATTATTATTATTATTATTATTATTATTATTATTATTATTATTATTATTGTTATCATTATTATAATTTAGGGTAACAGTATTGTTATGGTGACTGGCAAGGTTCAAACTAAAACTGGCTTCCTGGGCATCTGAAATATTTACAGAAAAGCACGATAGATAATCGCATAAGATAATACGAAAATGTATCCTAGACCTTTAAGGTGAAACACAATAAAGTTGTAAAACATTGTCAGTTTGATAGCTACAAATTTGTTAATTGAATGGAACTTAAGAATACCGCGTAGGAACTTACTTCTTTATTGCATTATTGATTTTATTTTTTTCGGTGCAAGGAATATCTTATTTATTTATTTATTTATTTATTTATTTATTTATTTATTTATTTATTTATTTATTTATTTATTTATTTATTTATTTATTTATTTATTTATTTATTTATTTATTTATTTATTTATTTATTTTCTTGTTTAATTAATTATTTATTTACTTATTGACCTATTCACTCACTCATTCATACATTCATTTCTTCATTCATAGATGTGTATATACTTACATAGACTGTGTCTAGTATAACGTTTACGTGCAAAAAAGTATTCATAACTAATTGCTAAAATCTGGCAACAGACAGTAATACATGGAGGGAATAAACTTAAAAACATTTCCAAATGAACAGAAGTTGAAACATCAAGGCTGAAATATATTTACATATTTTAATATTAACTCACTTTCAATTGAGAATATCGAAATTTCAATGCTTTCAATAAATAATCCGTCATATTATTTACTTCTAAATTAATTTTCACTTTGATAAAATATATCTACTTCTTTTAAGAACTGCAATTTAAATATTCTAAAGCTTGTAAATAGGAGAAAAATAATGAGCATTGGCTTCACTTTTTGAATGAAAAATATGTGATGAAAGAAACGGTAGGCCTACCTAGAATCTAGATGCGTTTTACTTATTGTGAAAATAAATTTCTATTGCCTACAAGGTAGTTTTAAATAAATCATATTCTCACAGGCACACGAATAAGCAGATAAAAACACATCGAACGGAGCAGGGAGCGGACTCATTACAGCCTTGAACAGGTCTGACTCGCAGAGCTTAAAGCTAGTAGCACAGTCTAGTATATACAGTCACGAAGCTCAATACATAGTAAATATGCATCTATAGATAGTTGCTAACCACTAGGATCGCTACTATCGCCTCATTACAGACAATGCAAAATAGTACCGGCACAGTCTATTGTTCCTAGCACCCTCACAACTCAAGCTTCGTGACTGTACATACTGGACTGTGCTAGTATGATCCATGTGCACCTAAGTTGTACTGAAAGTAATCAAACGCATAAAGATTCTAATTTATAAGGAAGAAAACAAGCAATAACTCTTATTGACATGAATTACAAGAAAAACGATTTTTTTAAATTTCATCTCCTCTACCCCACTGTAGCCCTTGAACTAGAGTTGTACTATTGTTCAGCGATTATCGTGTTCTTGGACAAAGCGTCACAACTATAATCTGACTTGAATACAATAATTCATAACAGTACACTGAGAAGGCAGTTCAATACCGTATGGCAATTACATCATCAGTGTCTGGGGTGTTTACTGGAGCGAAGTTAAACTGCGTGTAACTGGACACCTGTTCTCTGATATTCTAAGCAACATGTTTCAGTAATGCATTTCCATCGGATCGAACCGGCATTAAATCAGAGCTATTTACGCATTATCGACAAGAATTTTAATGTCGAAAGATTTGCCATATCTTTTTCACTGTTCTATACGATTCATATAGTAGTTCCCAAAGAAATGGACATCAATTAACTAATTTTAATCGACATAAAATTCTTTGTTTTTAAAATTAAGGGGGTTGTTCAAAGACCCAGGTACTTCAATTTTAGAACATTCCGAGATAATTAAAAAAAATGTTTGAAAAATTCGTGCTCTTTCCTAATAATTTCTATTATAGGTCACATTAATTCAACATTAATTTTTTCTGATAGTCTGCTTCCCTATTTCAACGTTTGTTGAACTCTTTGATATCACATAATATTCGTGTTACTTACATCGATTCTTAGTATTTATTCATTTCAGTAATATGATTAATCATACAATATATTTCAATATGAAAAATTGCAAATAAATAAGTAAATTGAAATGATGACCGCTATATATTTTTGCGTCAATAAGATAAACAGAGTGTATTATAACTTTCTCTTTGCTTCTTTCTATAGAAGTTTTAAATCTTCTACAATTTCTTTTTAAAATGTCATACAAGACAGTAGTAATGAGAAGGGACCGGATTTTTATGTAATATCAAGGTATGAAATATGTACATATTTATGTAATAAAAATAAACTGAATATGTACCAAAATATGTAAAATCATGAAAATATTTAATATCAATATCTGGCAGGTATAGGATAGGTAAGACTCTCCAGTTGTGATTTCATAGAGCACCCGACTTTTTTTAGCGAACACTTGACACATTACTATTTATCCATCTGTAGTGAAAGCTTCGTCCAATGCAATCCATGATTTTATTTTTATCGTTAGGGTTGAAGATACAGGGGCCATTTTCGTTAGTTAAAAGCAGTAGATAAACTCACTTGTACTTTATAGGTATTGTAAGTACTAAAACTAGAGAACTGAGTGAAATGAATGACACAACAGTACTGCAAGCACTGTTTCGCTCTACTGGATTAGGATAAAATAAGAGGAGATGTGGGACACATGCATTTTAGCTGCTCCCTGTAAGAAACAAAGTACCGGTACCTACTAAAATCTCAAACTATAGGCATTTACAAACTGTTGTTTGAAATGTGGCATTTCTGTCTCATTCAGAAGGGTAGGATTATTTCTGCCGAGAACCATACTTTCTAATTGCTCGGAAAATCCCATTTCCGTATATTTTTTTAATTGGGTTATTTTACGACGCTGTATCAGCATCTAAGTTTATTTGGCGTCTGAATGAAATGAAGGTGATAATGTCGGTGAAATGAGTCCGGGGTCCAGCACCGAAAGTTACCCAGCATTTGCTCGTATTGGGTTGAGGGAAAACCCCGGAAAAATCCTCAACCAGGTAACTTGCCCCGACCGGGATTCGAACCCGGGCCACTTGGTTTCGCGCCCAGACGCGCTGACCGTTACTCCACAGGTGTGGACATTTCCGTATAGATCTACTAAATTTAAAATAAAGAGGTCAAGCAATAGTGGTACTTGTCACACCTAAAAAGGCTTTTATTCATTTTTACTTCTCTGAAAGAAAGAAAAAAACTTCTGCTGGGGAAGTTTTATTTTTCCTTTCAGAGAAGTAAAAATGAATAAAACCCCTAAATATGTAGATTTAAGTAATACCAAGCCGTGGTATGTAATGTGGGGTAAATATGTGAAGTATGTAGTATCAAATTTTAATATATTAATGGTAATTACAAGATTCGCAAAGATTAGTTATTTATATACGGTTAGGTTGAAAGGAATATAATAAGTAATTACATAAAAATCCGGTCCTAATAATGAGTGAACTAGGTAGACGATTCTGCACCGTAGAATCGCTGTCGTTCAGCTCATGAAACATATTACAGTTAGAAAGGATACCATTCTCAGTCTTAGTAAATTACTTCGTCCATTCTTTACGTTACATTGTCGACGACATTAAGGAATAATAGTGAAAAGTAGATGGGGAGTAGAAGATTAAACTTAATTACGGAGTCTTTTAATTAATTGCGTAATATATTTTACAGTGCCTGTCAGACAATTCTAATAGCCTAAAATAAGTAATTAGTTTCAAGTTTCAGTACTTTCCTTTGAGTAGCCTTTACTTTCAGTTTGTCTCAAGTATTGGCACGTTAAACTCAGTTTCTATGGATTTTTAGGACGAGGAAATCATAAGCGATGCATCTAGCTAATCCAAACTTTAGTGATGCCCCACTTCGATTATTGCGATTCTCTATTCACGAATCTAAATACTGATCTTGCCCATAGTCTACAGCGTGTTCACAATATCTGCGTTCGTTTCGTTTGTGACATTAGAAAATTCGATCATGTAACACCGTCACTAGAATTGTTGTCTTGGAGTCCACTTAAAGAAAGAAGATTCTTCAACTCTCTCTTATTACTATTTAAAATCATCCACACCTCCACACCCTCTTACCTAGCATCTCGTTTTGTTTACCTTTCATTACCTCGAACCCGGAACATGTACCTTCTCTCTATTCCTCTGCACAGAACATCCTTCTGCTCATCATCTTTCAGCATATCGATTCCACGACTCTGGAATTCTCTCCCTGACCATGTCAGAGACTGTCGGACAATATCAAAATTCAAATTTAAATTAAAGAATCACATTCTAGTTCATGGAATTGCTTGTTGAACACCTGTCAGGTTCTGCAACTTCTGCTTAATATAGTGAATATTGTAACTATGTTGTTGTAAAATTTACAATTAATATGTAATGTATTATTATTATTATTATTATTATTATTATTATTATTATTATTATTATTAGTGGACATGTAGCACGTATAGGCGAATCCAGAAATGCATATAGAGTGTTAGTTGGGAGGCCGGAGGGAAAAAGACCTTTGAGGAGGCCGAGACGTAGGTGGGAAGATAATATTAAAATGGATTTGAGGGAGGTGGGATATGATGGTAGAGACTGAATTAATCTTGTTCAGGATAGGGACCAATGGCGGGCTTATGTGAGGGCGGCAATGAACCTCCGGGTTCCTTAAAAGCCAGTAAGTAAGTAAGTAAGTAAGTAAGTAAGTAAGTAAGTAAGTAAGTAAGTATTATTAGTATCACTATCATCATTGCTATCTCTGTTTTTCTTTCTTTTTTTTTTTCTTGTATTAGCTCGATGAGAGCTCTACAGTGTCCTTTTGATCCTGTTGATCCTATATAGAGCTTTAATTTAATTTTTATTATTTTCATCAGTGTTTGTATTTCTTTTTTGAATTTATATGTGCTATCTAGCAGGGTGGAAGAGAAGCCCTTATGGCCTTAATCTTGTCAGATTAAGTAAATAAATAAATAAGTATATCAATATATGAATAAAATGTCTAAAGATTTAAGCACCGTATGTTATATTTATTCTACCTTCGGTGAATGTTAAGGAATTGTGACGTAACCTTAATAACCTAAATTTATAGGGGAATGACCCTGTGTCTTCATCTTGCAATGTAAATTCCGCAGCCATTCGGCTAATATTATGTACCAAAAATATAAGAATAAGTTATATAGATCACATAATATGTAATAAACGAAAGTTTAAACCTAAGTATGTCTACCGATACAGATGTTATATTGGAGGTTTATAGAGAAAACATATTATACACATAATATATTTTGTATTAAGTCTTGACTGTACATTCCAGGTAGCTATAAACCACTTTCTTCTGCAAGTGGAATCCGTAAGAGGAATTCCGTAACCTTAAAGCTTGAGTGGTTCTCAAAAGAAAAGGATCCAATTAGATTAGACAGTGTGTATTTTGATGTATTAAGTGCAGGACAATGGAACGAGAGACGTGCATTCCTGAACTATCGGTAACTATCTTAGCTATTCTCATATTAACAAATTAGGCCTATAATATTATGAATGTATTTGCACATTTCTTACAATTTGCATCAGTGCCGGAAAAATCCAGTAGCTCACTTGGTATACGCAGGATATAAGATCTCGAGTTAAATCCCGAGTGACGGCTGGAATTTTTTCATTACAAAATCTTCCAGAACGGTATCGGAGTTCAATCAGTTTACTATCAAACGGAATATCGGGTTTTTCCTGGCCAGAAAAGGCGGACGGAGCGTGGTGCCTACTTGTATCGTGCAATGTTCGAACATGAGAGGCGAAATGAAGATATTACAAACTTCGCTTTACTCCATAGGCATCCAAGAATACGTAGAAGTGAAATATGTAAACTATAGAGTTCATGAGTAAAAACAATGATCGTTAATAGTACTGTATTTTGATTAAACAGAAACCTAATGAAAATTATCAAACTCATAATCGCGATATTTCCTACTTTACGTAAATGGATGAAGTGCTTTTCTTCCCTCCTATACCTAGTAAAGTGATTTGTTTGTATTGTACGTCAGTATCATTGAACTCCTGTCGTGGAAGGGGGTAGCAAACGGTGTTTCCGGTTCTCAACCGTTAATCCAAAGGTATAGCCAGCGATGGGGCTTCCCCTCAGTCATAGTTGAACCCCCTCCTACTGCTAGCTAGCAGACTACTCATTCCTATACCTGTTTCCGTCCAAATCGCGACCACAAGTCTGCGAGTATCAGTGGTGGAATCATGCTATTCTGCTCCTTGTTTAGTGTGTTCCGGCATTTTAAATCCCTCCATGAACAGAATTATAGTGAGAAGAATTTGGCAGATAAATATATGAATTTGTATTTTTATCGTGGTGACATTGTTGTACCAGAAATCCTGATATTACAGTATCGTGACGGTTAAACATATAGCAGAGAAATTTAGGTATTCTCGGAAGGGAGTAACAACTTTGGCCCCAAGTTTTATAATATGATAATAGCTAAATTCCTAAACATACAATGTGCTAATGCCGCTTATTTAAAAAAAAATAAATTAAAAAAATTACCGTTAATAGACAAAATTTAAAGTTCAATGATTGTAATATTTGTGTTTTTCTCTTCTTCTTTTTTACTTTTTACTCTGTTATTTAATAAAAATGTCTTAACATATGTGGAATACTCCCTGAGCACGAGTATGTAACTTACTCTTTCTGGGGCTGCTAGAGTGTTTTATCATCATCAACAATACGATTTGGGCCCATTGGCCCGTTTCGTCTCCATAGCAATATTAAAATTGGTCTTTCCGGCGTTTTCTAGGGCGTCCGATTCGTCTTCTCCCTTGGGGTTTATAATGGTGTAGTCGGTATGGAATGCGAGTTGGTTCCATCCTACATATATGTTCATGCCATTTATTCCTATATTCTGTGATAGTTTCTATAATATTTGGCATATTTAGTTCCTGTTGTATGTCTTCATTTCGCTTGTGGTCCAATAAGCTATATCCTGCTAGTGGCCTTAGCAGTCTCATTTCAGCTGCTTCTATTCTCTTCATCTGTTGAGTTGTCATACACCATGTTTCGGATCCATAGGTTAATGTTGGAATCGCCATTGTTTTGTAAAATTTTAAAATTGTGTCGGTCCTAACTTTCTTCTTTAGTGTTCTTTTTATCGTGCCAATTAACTGCTGGAATTTAGAGAGCTTCCTATCTATGTCGTTAATTTGTTCATATGATATCACGCAGCCTAGGTAATTAAAACAGTTCACTTGCTCTATGATTTCATTATTAATAATTATTTTTGTTCTTAATGGCGTTGTTCCCTTAAAACCCATCACTTTTGTCTTTTTAGTAGATATCTGAAGATCATATTCTTTGGCGATGCAGTTCAGTTTAAACAAAGCTCGTTGGAAGTCATCTTCTGTAGTTGTAAATATAGCCTGATCATCAGCAAACAATATTGTATTTAGAGGTGTGTTGGTTCGGTGTTTTATGTTAAAAAAATCAATATGATCTTTGTTCTGGCAATAAAGTATTATTATTAATATTATTGTTATTATTATTATTATTATTATTATTATTATTATTATTATTGTTATTATATTGTTGTTTCTTTTGTAACATTTTATATTTTATATTTTTGTTAATCTACTCATTCGATCTGTTTACCGAATGAAGTAACACGATTATACAAATCTGGCTTTCAGGTAGTAGCTCCCTGTAAAGCAGGTTTGAGCAATTTCAAGGAAAAATTGTTCCGGGGCCGGGTATCGATCCCGGGACCCTTCGCTTAGCGCGCGAACGCTCTTCCGACTGAGCTACCCCCGGAACAATTTTTCCTTGAAATTATTCAAGTAACACAATTATTATTTTCGTTCTATTTATGTAAATACATTTTAATTGCTCAAATATGAACGCTTGTTTCGTCCTATTAACATTTATCAGCACCCTATTATTTTAAGTCAGGAGTACAACAACACAACTATTACATCGCGTTTCTACTGGGTTACGCCACTGCACAGCTTTGGACTCGCCTTGTAAACAATCAAACGAAATACGCTGACCTTGCTGTTTTAGATGTGGAGTGAGTAGCCTAAGTGTCTGCTTATGTTCGTTCCACCCCTTTTCCCCATCGCTGGGTATAGCCATTAGCCAGGTTAATATTAGAAATGTTATTAAAAATAAAATGTTGTCCCTGTATATATAGGAAGTCACAAGTCTTGATATGAAAAGCTCTGTCTTAAGAATTCTCGGCCTAACCTCCATATGACAAATTCAATTCACGCTAATAATCCCGCAGTTTAGACGTGTCGAAAATGCCATCGTGCGCCGAGCCACTGTGTAAGCTGCAACGTGCATAGCACCTATGGAGGGAGGCGGACACCCGAAGGGGAAATAGAACAACTGTCTGATTGATTAAAGGATTTTCATTTTTCTTATGTCAAGCACTTAGATAAAATTATATACAGTACAAGGCTACAAACTAATGTTTAGTACGTGTAACGAAGAAAGAAATGAACAAGAAAACATAGGACACATTATCACAACCTGAAATTAATTGTCTTCAGAATGTCTCTGCGACAGAGTTTCAAAATCAGGAATTATGTCTCTTACTGCCAGTCGTAGTTGATCACGAAATCATGATCTAAATTTGATTTTTACTATTTTCATTGTTGAAAATAATTTTTCACAAACGTGAGTTGTAGCGAACATGGCTTCAACAGAGCAAGCGAAAGAACGAAGATTCAAATATTTATTTTTTGCCAAAGATTTGAAAAGTTCAACATTTGTCAAGTCCTTACATCTAGCTTTCATTTAACATCACATAGTAAATCTGTGAGTTTAAATTGAAGATCTAACCACATTATTCGTACATCTGCTGAAAAAGGATCGACGTACAGAGATAATAATAATAATAATAATAATAATAATAATAATAATAGTAATAATAATAATAATATAATAATAATAATAATAATAATAATAATAATAACACTTAACCTTTTAATGTTTCATCAGTAACATGTAGTATAATGCCGTTTTATGTTATACAACCGTTTTCCTCGTAATACTTGTGAACAAATCATACATTTAATATTGTCATCATATTGTCAGCAAAAAAAAAATGCATCCTCCCATCCTACTTGAAACTTTCGTTTTTATGGAGGTAGTCTACATGGTTTCGAGAGAGACATTGCGACGATACGCCACTCGCAGGTCAGAGACAAATACAAATGGAACGGAGTTTGACTCCAGTGAGTGAGAGGGTGGGGGTTGTAGGTAGGAAGCAAGGGAAATGCACTGCGAGCCACAATGTGCTCGTGAGTCGCCTTTTCGCCGCGGCTGCGTAGATTATACAACGCTATTAGACAGGCCTTACCCACTAATAAAGTAAAAAAAAAAAAGAATATTTATACTTTAGATATTACCAGGGAACGGATTTATATGGACTAAAAATATATGAAATATGTAAATATATATGTAGTTATTTTTACCAAAATATGGAATTAAATATGGATTTTTACCAAAATATGGAATTAAATATGGACTTAAAATTATAAAAAATGACTATGTACGTTAAATATTGGTACATTTTAATCAAACTAAACAAAAAATATAATGGACGTACCTTATCTTCCAATGTAGTTTCAACAAAACACAATTTTTATTGTCTGTTACCATAACAATAGGTTACAAACATTTCTTTCAAGTGCTGAAAAGTGAATCTTCTTCTATTGTCTCTGAGGATAGATTTATACTGACTAAAAGAGCGTTCGACGTCACAAGAAGTAACTGGTACATAATTCAATTTCACAATGTCTGCTGGGGATAAGTCCAAGTTAATCTTCACTGTTGATTCACCACTCATCACAGCAACAACCTTTTGTAGTTCTTCATATCCAGGGTTTTTTGAAAGTACAGTGTCCACCTTAGCTCTTACTGCATCTGCAACTTTACCTCTACCACGATTCAGTTGTTCCACAGTACTATTTATAATTTCAAAACTTTCAGATAGTGAAAGGTGCCTATTTTGGAGACTTTTGAGCGTTTTTATGATGCATGAAAATGTATGCTGAATGTGAGCTAAGTCATTCTTCACACTTATGTCACAGGTAACTGTTTTCGCAGTATCAATTGAGACTGCATCTTCAGAGTCCAATGCAAGGAGAACATTGTTAATAGAGTCTATATGTTCGGCATAATATTCAACTGCTTCTAGCCATGTACCCCATCTAGTTAAAATTGGCTTTGGTGGCAATGGAATTTCAGGGTACATTTCTTTCAACACGTTAACTCTACTGGGAGCTTTGAGAAATACTTTTTTCACTGATGAAATCAACAAATCTACTTTAGGGAAATTGTCTCTGACCACTTCTGCCACACGATGAAATGCATGCGCCACACAAGTAAAATGAGTCAATTTAGGATATACAACAGATAATGCTTGTCCAGCTTTGACCATATAAGGGGCAGCATCGCTAATAAAGAATAACACATTATCGTACATAATACCCTTTGGCCACAGGATACCCATAGCTTCGTTGAACAGTTTAACTATAGTTTTGTTATTGCACTTTTCTAGAACATCACAATGTAAAAGAATTCGTTCAGAATATTGTTCACTTAACAAACCGATAACTACATTACCAACAAGTCTACCTTCTTTGTCGGGAGTCTCATCAATGGAAACCCAAATTGAACTATCTTTAATTTCATCTCTTATCTACTGTATTGTCTCATCGTAGATGGATGGAGCATACGTCTTCCTAAGTGTTGACTCATCCGGGATTGTATGTTGAGTATATTTTTCAAGGAATTCCCTGAAGACCTTATTCTTTAGTTTGTAGAGAGGAATATCAGCAGAGATGAGAGAACGGCACAGGTCGATGTTAAACTCAGATCTTACATTCGATGTTGTTGGTTGTGTTAAAAACAATTGTCTCTGCTTGGAATTTAGTTGTTTGTTGGCCTGATGTTTACTAGTTGTAATGTGTTGTTGCACCAGGAACTTTTGTGTAGATGATACTGCACACTGACACAAATTACAAAATAATATTTTATTGTCAGTTGATAAACCATCTTCTTTAAATTCTGAAATGTAACTTGTTAGTTTTGATTTTAAATTGACTGAATGACGTACTTTTGGCATATTTACCGTCTTTATAGTATGATTTACAAAACTGAACCTATGTGTACTCTGACTGGCATTTAACTGTTGAGCTGCACAACTGAAGTCTGTTAAAAATTTTAAATTAAATTAATACAGTTTTGTAACTTACTTTCCCATTGTTGATAGGACTGCTAATTTTCAAATAACTCTGATGTTAAAGGGATTACTGAACATGTGTTTAAATCTCTATTGTTGAAATGTATTTTTAAAAGTTAATGGAATTTTGTTTTGTTTTATTGTTAAACCTAATATAATATGGACTGTTTTATATGAAATATGGAAAATATATGGAAATTAACGAAAATATGTACTAAACTCTAAAATATGGAAAAATATGGAAAATAAAAGTAGGATTTTTCAACCCTACACATTGTGAAACATAAAGATAATGCAAAATATAAATTATATTAGCTTTATAAGTAAATATGTATTTACATATAAATCCTTTCCCTGGATATTACCCTTATATTTTGACTGAGTGCTCAGTAGGTCCTGTACTATCCTACTTTCATTTTTAATTTATACATTTCTACTTTTGCAGTCCTTCACTTTTCATTTCACTTACGACTGTATAACATTAAATTTATATCTTTTCCAAACTGAAATATTATTTCACTGTATTGTTAAGACATTTTAAGTAGCTTATTTGAGCCGTTCAGAGCAGAAGTGGTGTAAGTCCAAATTGGTTAATGAGGTTAAAAGTAAAAATTCTGTAAAATACAGCGCAAAGTAGCAATTAATATGTCCTTCGTTCTATCCACTGACTACTAATAGGCCTAGTTTAAATAAATTGAATATTAATTGCTACTTTGCGCTGTATTTTACAGAATGTTTACTTTAACCCTTCTTACTCATATTTGACTTACACCACTTTTGCTCTCAACGGTTCATTTATTAATCACTTTTGTTATTTGGATTTTATTGTACTTGAACTGAATTCAATTGAATTTCAGGGAGCGGGACTACGACTCAGCACTGCGACTTTATCAGATCTATTGCGCTGACACTCATAGTCGGCTGACTAGGGGAGTAGTGGGTACAGTGAGAGACAAAATATTAAGGCATATGTATGCAAGTGAAATTTCAAGTATTCTTAAAATCAAGTGCAACAGAAATATACATTAAAACATGGAGTACAATAACACATAAACAGAAATGTTAATAGGTAAAGGACATAATATACAATGTGTGTTTGTAAAAAAAAAATGCAAATGTCTCATTGTTCCCATTCAGGAGGGTACAGTGAGACACTAGTGGGTCTATTAACGGACATTGAAATGATTTACATTTATTTCAAAAGAAAAGAAAGCTTGCTGTCTCTTTATCTTGCCATGTTCTGTAGGCTTATTCAGAATCATTTTGATGTCTGACTTCGAAACCATTGAAACATCTGGAACATTTGGAAAAGTGAATTTTCCATGACTTTTCAAACTTTTGCTAAAAATAAAATGAATTTTAATGACAACAAAGCTTATAATTATAAGAATTTAATTCAATTCTGTATTATTTTTTAATATTATTTTAAATTTTGTGAATAATTTTTTATTTAAGAAACCATTAAAATGTAGGCTAATGTATCCATTATTTTAAGCTATAGTTCCTAAATTAGTTACTAGTATGTTCATTTTTAATTTTAGTTAATGGTAAATGTAATATAATTACAGTTTGTTTCTGCAAATCATTGGTAAATGGGAACAGTGAGACGTCTCAGTGTATCCTTCAATGGCATGTCTCGCTGTTCCCTTTACGCATAGTTCGTTTAAAAATGGCACCATCATTTCAAAATCAAAATAAGAAAGACGAAACTTTGCAAAACATAACGTAAAATACCATAATATTAGGTAAGAAAACATTCATATTCCTATTTAATTTGTATATCCAATAAAACCTTCATTAAACACAAGCCGAAATTTTACTTTTAGAGTGAAAAATTACGAATTAATTTTTCATCACTCACCTTTATAACTAGAATCAAATCGAGTATGAAAATACTGTTACTTTACTTATGCAACATACAACTCCACTGTTACAAAAATTTCAACATCAAAATTTACCATCTAATAAAAAAATGTCTCACTGTTCTTGTCTCACTGTACCCACTTCTGCCCTACTCTAAGGATCCCTGTGTACCCAGGTTTCGAGCAGGTAACTCACTCATCCCTAGACCGCCCCTTCCCTGCGCCGAAGGCCGGCGTTCGAGGAATGCTATAGAATAATGACGGAATGGATAAATTTTGAGGGAATTATGCAGACGCCTAATATAAGGGAACGAGAGAACCCCAAGAAAAACCGCCCAATTGTCACTATGGATTTTTCAGTGAAAAATCTCAGATCTGACTCTAACAGGGGACCTTCTGCGTGACAGGCTGAAAATCTAACCACTCGGCCACCGCAGGGTTTTTATTGCACTTAATCTGCGCTTCACTATTTAAAACGTGCATGCGGTAATTTACTCCATTGCTTATGTTGCAGGTTTCATTCTTTTCGACCAGCCCTGAGCTCAGCAACAAGCAGAGGTTCGAGTACTTCTCCCGCACTATCCCTTCCGACCACTACCAGGTGAAAGCCATGGTGGAGATAGTTCGAAGAATGGGTTGGAGTTACGTCTCTATCATCTATGAGGAGTCCAATTACGGCATTAAAGTAAGTCTTTTAATTAACATATCTTACTTATTATAAACTTTTAATTCAAAGCTCGACATACTAAATAGACAATAGCGGGACATCCGAAACATGTAATTACATACAGGGACATCATTTTATTTTTACTAACATTTTTAATATTAATCTATTTATACCTTTAGAGAACCGGAAACACCGCTTGCTCCCCCCTCCAAGACTGGAGTTCGATGATACTGGCGTAAAATACAAATCACTCTACTAGGTATAGGAAGGAAGAAAAGTAGTTCATCCATTTACGTAAACTAGGAAATATCGCGATTTTGAGTTTGATAATTTTCATCAGGTTTTTCTTTAATCATAGTACAGTACTGTATTAAGAATAAGTGTTTTTACTCAGGAAGTGAATTATCCATGCGAACGTATTCATTATGCAGTGTATATTATACTGTCTACAGCACATTAGCGTACAATATAGAGAAAGAAGTTAAATTGAAAAATAATCATAATATGAATATTTAAACACAATTTTGAAAATGGTGGCCGTTCATTTCGATACAGGCTTCAGTTCTTTTGTGCATATTATCGCACTATAGACTATTGCATCTAATTCCAATTGCCAGTTTCGTCCTTCGTACTAGTAACTCATGTTGAAATAATTCTGTACCTACTCTACGTACTGTAAATTCAATCTTCACTTCTGCCCGACCCGCACAGATAAAATTACTCAGACATGCTATCTACTGTCCGTCCAAGTGGTTATGCCGCACGATTGTAGAAAGGGAGGAAATCACGTGACAGTTAATTACTTAACGAGGCCCTTTTATTTAAGTTAAATTAAACAGCTGTATAATATTATGTAAACTTCCAATTCCTAAGAGAAATTAATGTTTTCAGAAAAGAGCTAAGACAGCCCAGCTATTACAGAGGGGCGAGCAGAAGCAGGTGGGGGAAATCGGGATGCGACGTAGGCAAATGGACAGTACCTGTGCGAAAATATGATTCAATATTGAAAGCTCTTTCGTCACTGGAAAACGCGAACATATTTCTGGAACGTACTATACTCAGTAATTCACTACTGCTTACTATTTGCGGTCTTGGTTCTGTGTGGAGTTGGAACTTCCTTAGTAGAAGGGGTGGGAGTGAAGTGCATTCAAAAACTCAGGTACAATAAAAATTGAAGTAAAAATAAAATGATGTCCCTGTACATTACCTGACATATGAATATGCGGTATCAATAGACAAACATCCATGCTCTAGGCCAGGTCTGCACAAGGTTTACGCTCTCCGAGCCGGCTCACAGCTCATGAGGGGAATGCAGATATTAGCTGCGCTCTGTATAAGGGTGGACTGGAAGAAGGGGTTATCTCGTACAAAATGTACATAAAAGGAAGTACTATTACAGTGCTTATGAAATGAATTTCCGTTCAGTGTTTGCAAAATTATCTTGGACTATTATTAATTAATAAAGATATATGTATTTTACAGAAATAATAGAAATTCTATAGCTACTTAAATGTACAATATCATTTTGTTATATTTTTATTTATCAGTACATCAAAACGAGGTTTTATGCTGTTGGCAGCTGAAAGGAACAGTAGCCTACAGATCGTAATGAAACATCAATCACAGATGTTCGATGTCTGCCTTTATTAAAGTTGATTATAGAAAACAGTTGCTCACAAATATAATTGTTGAGCCAAACATAGCAATCATTTTCACAGTCAGCCTGTGTAGTCGTGGATATTATTGCTAACGTTTAGTCTTGTAAAACTCAACCAGACTAGTAGTATTATTCAAACGATCTTTAGCCCTTAGGTCACATTGAAGATCAATAAGTTCGAGCTGTAAATCGTTAAATGTTAAATGTTATGTTCCGTCTTTTAGATTCCTCCATACTGTACTGTAGCAGTAGGTAAGCAACGTGAAACAGTTACTGAGAATAGGCCTACACACTGCACTCCACTAGATAGCTGAGTGGTCGTTTCCCTCTCCTCTACCTATAGCAAGTCTATGTCATTCTGAAGTATCTTCCTCTCCGTTTCGGCGAGCGGTAAACACCGCTCTCGCGCTCCGAAAGAGCGCGCGCGCGCGTTGAGCGCTGTTTGTGCAGGTATGGTCTAGGCACTACTCGTATAATTCATCCGCGATAGTGGCTTCCACGCAATCTTAGAGCGTACACATACTCGCCCTAATAGACGTTGCAAACACTGTAGTCAGCTCCACCATTATTTATTACTTATTACTAAGGTTCGGATAAAGTAGCTGTATAGAATAGGGCCTTACTTGCTTCAGAGTAAGTAAACACTACCTCCCTTCTACTAGCTAAAACTCTACTTGCTGGGAAGAGCGCTCTCCACTCCCTAGCTGAAACGTCAGTGAATGGACAACAAAGTCGATAGGAACTGAATATACGTCGTAACTACTGTTGACTGGGGAACAGGCGACAAGTAGTTAATGTTTGTAAACTAAACGCACGGACCAAGAATGCCTATTCTAATGCAGCTACCTTACTTCGGCCTATTACATTATTAGCCTAGAAAAGTCACCGTCTTGAAGAGAAATGATACACTCTCATACGTTTGTGAGAGATCGTGCGTATTTGCTTGGTTTCCGCACAAAACCAATCCGCGGAAAGTCTAAAATTCCACATTCAGTATTCCCAACCTAACACACATAACAATTTCCCTCTTCTTATCTCTTAAGTGACCTATTGATTTTACTGCTTTAGGCTTTTAACATATTATTTTTAGAGACGTTCAACATACTAATAATTATAAATTGGAAACTTACCACTGCAATTTCACCTAAATTGCACTGTTAATTATTGTTTTTAAATATTTGCAAAAATTAAGTAAACTCTACAACTCCACTAAAGTTACTGCATTCGTGATGGAAGTAACATGAAGGAAGCCGTGAAAAAATCAACAAGATTCCAGTTGCCGATGTTATTACTGCAATATGTTATGTAAATAATATTGTTAAAATATTAAAATGAAAAATAAATCATTACATAACCTTACCGTCCGTTTTAAGTTCGCATTTATAGACTGGGGGGGGGGAAGACAGACGTATATCACGGCCTGCTGGAGTATAGTAAACACAGAAAACATTTTAAAGCAACGATGTTGAAGATAGATATTTTTGTTTTGCAAATTTGCCGTCATTGAACAGAAACCAAGATGGAGATTTCATTGCAACTAATTAGAAATTCCTCTTTCAGGCATGTAATAAACGATCTTCGCACAAAATAATGTACGATACACGAGCGGTATGTTTTCTTTCAATTCTCGGAAATTAAAAAAGCTCAACTACGTTTCGCTTTTTCAAACTTTTCCTCGAACATGAACAACATACCGCTCTTGTAACGCATATTACTATTGTTCTTCCATGAAGTTCAGATTTAGTTCAAAATAAAAGAAATGTAGGAAATGGAAACAAAAGCATGCAAGGATGGGAAGCTAGAAAGAAAGCAAAAATGAATGAATGAATGAATTAAATAATTAATTATTCTCACAAAAATTGAGGTTGAAAAGAATTAATAATAATAATAATAATAATAATAATAATAATAATAATAATAATAATAATTTACCTAGCAGTGTTGAGGCCCTGAGGCCTTCTCTTCCGCTCAAAGAGATCTATAATTAATACAAATACATAGGTTAATAGTAATAACAATAATAATACTTATTTACTTACTGGCTTTTAAGGAACCCGGAGGTTCATTGCCGCCCTCACATAAGCCGGCCATTGGTCCCTATCCTGAGCAAGATTAATCCATTCTCTATCATCATATCCCACCTCCCTCAAATACATTTTAATATTATTTTACCATCTACGTCTCGGCCTCCCTAAAGGTCTTTTTCCCTCCAGCCTCCCAACTAACACTCTATATGCATTTCTGGATTCCCCCGTACGTGCTACATGCCCTGCCCATCTCAAATGTCTGGATTTAATGTACCTAATTATGAGAGGTGAAGAATACAATGCGTGCAGTTCTGTGTTGTGTAACTTTCTCCATTCTCCTGTAACTTCATCCCTCCTAGCCCCAAATATATTGTGGGTCCCTATCACCACGGCATGGCGCGTCCTCAGGTTGCGGATAGAGGAGACGGCCTCCAGATATGGAGGGTAGCTGCGAATATATTGAATAAGCAGTCGTGGACAGCTGATAAGGGGTGGTCCTCCAGCTTGGGGGTTGGGCGAAGGGCTAACAACCCATCACCGTAAAAAACAGCTTGTTACGAATCCCTAAAAGACAAACAAAAATAATCTGAAGGTTAGAATTTATAAAACAGTTATATTACCGGTTGTTCTGTAAACTTGGACTCTCACTCTGAGAGAGGAACATGGGTTAAGGGTGTTTGAGAATAAGGTACTTAGGAAAATATTTGGGGCTAAGCGGGATGAAGTTACAGGAGTATGGAGAAAGTTACACAACGCAGAACTGCACGCATTGTATTCTTCACCTGACATAATTAGGAACATTAAATCTAGACGCTTGAGATGGGCAGGGCATGTAGCACGTATGGGCGAATCCAGAAATGCATATAGAGTGTTATTTGGGAGACCGGAGGGAAAAAGACCTTTAGGGAGGCCGAGACGTAGATGGGAGGATAATATTACAATGGACTTGAGGGAGGTGCGATATGATGATAGAGACTGGATTGGTCTTGCACAGGATAGGGACCGATGGCGGACTTATGTGAGGGCGGCAATGAACCTTCGGGTTCCTTAAAAACCATTTGTAAGTAAGTAAGTAAGTAAGTATATAAATATTTATAAACTGGAGAAGTATAAATTATCGATAAGGATTTGAAAAGTAAAGAATATTACAATCATTTGTTAAAAACTTTCTTAAAAGTTGCACTTCATACGGCTCAAGAACACCAACCCATGTGCAATACTTTCAGAAACTTAAAATGAGAGGAAGGGACGTCATAAGTGAACTTGCGTTCTGCTAGCTGGGCTGGAAATGGGGAACTGGGATGTAACATATTGAACGTTACTGTAGAATGACGTGGCTTCGCGTCTGGGATGGAGGTTTCGTGTATTCGTTTGTCGTTTCTAATTTGCGAACAGTCCACAATACGTAATCCATACTTTCCCTGCCTTGTTCGAATATAAATTAGATCAGGGAGACAATTTGAATTTTAATCGAATTATACGTTTACAAAATTGATGTGGGACACTGCAGCAAGTCTTTTTTATTAGCTTGTATTATTTCTGTGATCCATTTTAACTAGCTGGGAGTTACAACTTGCTTCTAAGAAATAAAGTTCACAGAGTATACACATTTCCTGAAATACAAGCTATGACAACGGAAGATAGATACAAATTTAGTGTATTAGGTGTTTAAAACTGAAAATAAATTATGCGTGGAAACCATAATCATGATAACCTCATCTAAACTACTGGGTGTTCATTTCAAAGTGTGTCATGACTTCACTGTTGTGAGTCAGCGATTTGAAGCGAGTTTCAGCTTTTACGTCAGAGACGCTGCCTATTAATCAAGGCGTTCAATCTGAACTTGAGAACGTGTACGGTATAACTTGAATGTCGTAGCAACAGATGGCGGTCTGTAAAGTTTGTGTACTACCATAACCTCTTTCGAACTTTGTTTTGCGCGGGCAAGTCGTACGCAGGGTATTTGTTATCATCGATTGCGTACTGCAACATTCCACAACACAAATCAAAATGCTCCGTGTCCATGTTGACCGTCCAAGTTAATGTCAACAAATACGTAAGTACAGTAATCGTCTTAACCCTCTCACCATATCCCGACAGTAAGAAAAAAAACTCACTTCAGTACGTGTTTCCAAACAGTTCACATTCTTGCCACTACTGGCGTTACCGTACGTATCGGTAAGTAATCTTCAGAATGAACGCCGTACTTGCTAGGCAACTTCTTTCGCATTTAGGTAATATGCCTCTGCGGAAGTGTAGGAAGATTGAATTCTCTAGGCTCATCGGCTAGCCACATGACGACATACAGCGAGCCATGACACATTTTGAACTGAAGACCCAGTATTACCAACGAACTAATAAAAACTCTTATAAAGACTTTTAACTATCTTACGCAGAGTAATTAATATAGAGCTAACACATTTCTTTCTTTCTTTATTCCAAAACGAATAATGCTAGCCACAGTTTTTTATAACTCAAATGTAGGCCTACAGTATCTTTGGGGGATTACTAACATCTATAGCAAATGTTGAAAATTCTTTATTTATTCGCCTGTAAATTCACTTAATGACCAGTTTTTAATGTCAAATTAAGAAGGAGTTTTGATTCCCTGTCACGAGATGCGCAGATATTTATTCTTTATTCTGTATATTTATTGTCATCAGAATTATTATTCTTTTATAAACCCAATTGTTTCCAATTTGTTTACCGGTCCCAGTATTGTGATTTTTTGGGGGGATTACGAACACCAAATTCTTTCTGGTATGCCCTTTGAGTAGATGTAATTGAATTCGTAATTCAGTATTGGCCCACACGAAAGAGCCGTTTATTTAATGTGTACTGTATTTTCAGTGACTAAAACAAAATGTCGAAAACGGCTACCAACAATAAGGAATAAAGAATAAACATCTGCGCATCTCGTGACAGGGAATCAAAACTCCTGCTTAATTTGAGGTTAAAACTGGTCGTTAAGTGAATTTCCAGCCGAATGAATAAAGAATTTTCAACATTTGCTATAGAGGTTAGTAATCTCCCAAAGATACTCTACATTTGAGGTATAACAAATTGTATTCGTTTTGAAATAAATAAAGAAAGAAATGTGTTAGTTCTACATAAATGATTCTGCATTTACACACGTTTATAAGAGTCGTGTGTAAATGCCTCACTAATTATCACTTCATATGTCGCGTATAACAATAGAACCGTTACACAGCAACGTTATAGTTTCGTATTATTTTATTACGAAAGGTAACAGAATAACTGAGATCCTCCATTGCATCCGATAGTGTGCGATAGTGTGCAGCGCTAAGTATCGACAGTACAACTGGGCCTAATCGATTACCCCACTATATTTTGATCAAAGAGTACAGCTGCAGCAATATTAATCTAATTATTTGTGCTCTTTGTTTTGTTCTTCTGTGCTTTCAAGGTAATCATCAACATAAAATTAAAATCGATACGAACAGCTGTTAGAAAAGAGGCCATTTTTTCCTCCACATACAACGCTTAAATAAGGGGACTAGCGTCATGCATTACAGGCGCTATGTTCGGTTCAAGTTTGCCGTGTATGGCGAAGTTCGATATTCGCCCATGTTCGCTCTGCAGGAAAGGCCTGTCGTGTTTGTTCCGCCAAAAAGATATATAAGTCGAACAAGGAGTAAAGCCACTAAGGAAAAAGAACCAAAGGAGAAAGATTTGATCCGGTGCGGTGGGTTGAACTTCGGCGTAGCTCAGTGGTTAGAGTACCCAGTTGCTTTCGGATTCCTTCCGTCGAGTTTAAATACTGTAAATTATTATTATTTCAAGTTAATGCCACAGAAATGTATACATGATTATTACATACTTTACTTCAACCATACAGTTTACAAAATAAAATTAAGTCAAACGTCTTGCTTTTTTGAAATTATAAAGAATGCCTTTCCATGAAAACATTTAAATGCCTTCATTCATATGTGTCTTTTAAGTTCCCATTAATAACGAATGTGTCGTCGCATGTATTTTAATTGGATCGTGACATAATTACCTGAAAGGAGGCAAATATAAATAATTGCTTTTGCTCAAGAAGTTTATTTTCAGGGATATACAGAGTGAACCGTAAGTATTGTCGTTAATTGCATTGGAATTATCTTTGATATTTTGTCAAACAAAAAAAGTTTAATACAATTTTGTTCGTGTCTGCTTCATTTCCGAGATAAAAATTGTTGTATGTGAGAAATTTCATAGCGTGTTTCGGAAAAGCCATTGATTTAATTCCCGATGTGTTCAGCCAATATTTTTATTTGGTTATTTAACGACGCTGTATCAACTAGTAGGTTATTTAGAGTCGATAGGATTGGTGATAGCGAGATGGTATTTCGCGAGATGAGGATTCCCCATAGATTACCTGACATTCGCCTTATGGTTGGGACAATCTCGGAAAAAAAAACCAACCAGGTAATCGGTCCAAGCGGGGATCGAACCCACGCCCAAGCACTTTCAGCCAATTTAATAGAGAATTGTATTATGATAATAAATTGTCGAACGAATTTTAGTTTTGTCCTTTAAATGTGCAGAAATTTGATCCGAACAAATGTAACATTGTAAAATTACTTTGCAGAACGAAAAGACTCTTTAGGACGATATGTGGCTAACGATGTGGTAAGAACACTGTAAGACGGTGGTCTTGGAAGACTATTTCGACTCAAATATGAGCGTTTATTAAAAATGAACTACTCCATCACTAGCATTTTTTTTTTTTTTAGAAATCACTGAAATGTTTGTGGTTTGGCGGCATGTAATATGCAAATTTGTTGTTATTAATATCGGACGGAGCACTCTATGTGATAATAGTACATTATGCAACGAGCCTATAATGAAAGTAATTAAGACGCGAGTATGTTTGTTTATGAAACGAGCGCAAGCGAGTTTCATAATTTTCACACGAGCGTCTTAATTACCATTATAGGCAAGTTTCATGCGACTTTTTATGCTCGACCATATTTCTAACTTGAAATTATTCAGAAGTATTCATTTTATTCGCATCTGACAGAAGATTGGAAGTGACCTTGTGCATAGCTCATTAATTGTGAGATGTGCGCAGACGCGAAAGTATTGATTTCTTCCGAGGAACAATAATGTCATTGATCTTGATATAATTTAGAGAATAACATGAACTAATTTTGATGTAACCTGGAAATTGATTTAGAATTGAAAAACGAGATGACAAATTGAATTTATTTGAATATTATTTACATTTAACGCTAATTATTATAGTACCAGAACATAACCTTCTGCGACAGTATTCGATTTCCAGCCTCCGTGACGTTTCCCTCGTCTTTTGATTGCATATCCGAGAATAATCGAAAACCTGAACTTTAATGAATAGGTGTACTTTAATGACATGCATTAAAGGATTGCTACCAGGTGTATAATTACTACATTTCGGCATGGTCGAGCATAAAAGCTATTAAACATCTCGATCTCTGTAATGTAAGCTCTATATGAAATGTGTTTGACACTGCCTTGAACCCAGTGACTGGGGAGGTACATGCTGTTTCCACAAGTTGACCAATTGATTGGATGTGTGGAAAAGAAATTCATCAACATCTCGCCAAAGTTTGAGCGTTCGAGTCGGAAACATCTGTTTCTCCTCTCTTGACATGGTGGAAACATGTAAACTTATGAAGGCTTGCACTTATTGCTCTGAGAACTCATTACAGGGAGAACTTTGGTTCATCCATTAGCACTGAAGTAGCATAAATCAAGACAGAGAAGGAAGCACATGTACATTTTCAGGTAAACTTTCTTACATTGAAGCTAATTTTGGCTTCCGTCACTACAAGTGGAGGAACAGATCTTACATGAAGTGCTGAATAAGTGTGTGTGGTAAAGTGAAGAAGCTGAGCCAAAGAAAGTTGAAGTGGTTTTTGATAAGAAATGAGGCTCCGAATTAACGTATTCAATTGAGGTGCTATGTCCAATATATGAAAATAAACGTCAGATACCAAAAACTTATATCTCTGCAATGAACAATTTTTTTTGGTAAAATATTAAAGTTTATTTATTTATTTATTTATTTATTTATTTATGTATTTATTCGCTTTATTTATTTTATTTCTCTAATTTATTTTACTTATTTTATTTATTTAAGTAATTAATTTATGTATTTACTTATTATTTATTTATTTACTTATTTATTTATTTACTTATTTATTTATTTATTTATTTATTTATTTATTTATTTATTTATTTATTTATTTATGTATTTAATTATTTATTTATTTATTCACTTACTTATTCATTCATTTATTTATGTATTTAATTATTTATTTATTTATTCATTCATTCATTCATTTATTTATTCATTCATTTATTTATTCATTTATGTATTCACTCATTCATTCATTCATTCATTTATTCATTTATTTATTTATTAGCTGTACCCGTGCGCTCCGCTGCACTTGTTAGAAATAAAAATAAAGTAATTACATAATTAAAATAGGACATCTGGTCCAGGGAACATTCGTGTTTCATAGAAGGATAAATCGTTTAATATGTCACTTAATTTAAATTGTATTTAAATAATTAAAATGCAATCATTTTGGTCCAGAGACCACTCATTTAGTGCAATGATAATTACTTTAACATATTTCTTAATTGTTATTACATGTAAATAATTAAAATGTAATCATTTTGTTCAGAGAACATCCCTTTTTGGTGCAATTTGGTCCCATCGAAATTTTGCTTGGAATGAAACGTATCGGAAATCATTTTTAAAGAAACTTTTGTTATGCAACATTTTTCACAAAAATTAATAATAAGGGAGATATTTCGATTTATTTAATTCAAGCCCCCTTATAACCTCCCTTTTAAATAAAGTATTTTGAATGCCATATAGCCTAAAATCTAATTTACAACGAACTTAATTTATATTCCAATTTTCATATAAATCGGTTCAGCCATTATCGCGTGAAAAGGTAACAAACATCCAGACAGACAGACAGACAGACATACAAATAAAATTTTCAGAAAAGCGATTTTGGGTTTCAGAATGGTTAATTATACATGTCAACACTAATTATTTTTGGAAAATCGAAAATTACCAGAAAAATTTTGGCTACAGATTTTTTATTAGTATAGATTTACTTATTTATTTATTTTTATTTATTTATTTTATTTATTTATTTCATTTTATTAATTTATTTTGTTTGTTTGTTTGTCTGTTTGTTTGTCTGTCTGTCTGTCTGTCTGTTTGTTTGTTTGTTTGTTTGTTTGTTTGCTTGCAATCGATTCATATAAATTTTTACGGAAGAAAATTCTTCGTTTATTACAGCGATACGTATTTGTAGCATTTTCTGAAAATGGACATTTCATGTTTTGAAAAAGAAAAAGAACTCCACAATTGGTCAAATTTCGTCGGGAAGAACATGCTCTTACTGTGACGAACTTAAACCAAGATAGTATTATTGCTGTTGCTTTGATGAATGCTCCTATGGTGTCAGTGAAAGTGGGAGAGAGCTTTTAAAATTATACATTTTTTTATGGTTCAATATTTCATTCTTGAAACTTATAAAATTATTACGAGAATTAATTCATGGTAGTAAAGGAGGTGAGGTGAAATATAACACAGGGCTAATTGTGAAACAGATAAGAATGAGCATTTTGGCTCACATCGGTCTTCACAATGTTGGCGGCCACGATATAACCTTTACAGCAACATACTGTGTCGTCAGGAGGTGAGTTTGAAGTATAGGGAGCATGGTTCAATTAGCACAATCTACTTACAATGAGCAGTACCCAAAGACATAGACGAATGCTTGCTTACAATGCAACGTCAAACTGTTCTCAGCTGCAGCCGTAGTAACAGAGACTCCTCAGACCAATTTGGATCTTACTTGAGAATGTGAAGGAGGTTGTGAGATTCGCAATTTTCCAGACTGCGCACCTCTCTGTGCTGTAGTCTATGACGTAAACTAGGATGAAATGGATTTCTCTTAAAGCAGAGAATCGCTTCATCTCCCTATCTTCCAGTCTTACGATTGTGCATAAAGCAGGTCAACCTATTGCCTAAAGCAGCGTTTCTCAAACTTTTTTACAAGTGGGGACCACTTTTTTAACTCAGAACAGTTCCGCGGACCACCTTACTCTTGTTCCCTTCGAAAGCAAATTTATCATTTTTGTGGCATTTTTAGTACCAGTGTATTTATATTTTAAAACAGAATTAACTAATTAAATTTATATATTACTATTTTAATGTACCGAAGTACACGTGATATTTCCATGCAGATATTCTGCGTCATCATACGATGAAAGAGTAATTGCACGGAGAAAAATTCCCTCCGGGGTGGGTATCCGGTGTGGCTTAGTGGATAAAGCATCAGCACGTAAAGCTGAAAACCCGGGTTCAAATCCCGGCGCCGGAGGGAATTTTTCTCCGTTCCATTACTCTTTCATCGTATGATGACGCAGAATATCTGCATGGAAATATCACGTGTACTTCAGTACATTAAAATAATAATATATATGACATGCGTAAATCACTTCGTGATTTAAGACGGCGTTTATTCCGTCGGATCCCGGCCAACTAGTCACTCATAATGAATGCACCTCAGCACATGTGTGGACTTCAGTCCTACGTTCATAGACATCTATGACGTAGTGCAGAGGGCGGCCACTAGAGGGAACCCAAGAGTTGGAACTTAAACTGAGGCGATTCTGTCCGGCGCCGGGGTGGGTATTCGGTGTGGCTTAGTGGATAAAGCATCAGCACGTAGAGCTGAAAACCCGGGTTCAAATCCCGGCGCCGGAGGGAATTTTTCTCCATTCCATTACTCTTTCATCGTATGATGACGCAGAATATCTGCATTGAAATACCATATGTACTTCGGTACATTAAAATAATAATATATATGATATGCGTAAATCACTTCGTGATTTAAGACGGCGCTTATTCCGTCGGATCCCGGCCAACTAGTCACTCATAATGAGTGCACCTCAGCACATGTGTGGACTTCAGTCCTACGTTCATAGACATCTATGACGTAGTGCAGAGGGCGGCCACTAGAGGGAACCCAAGAGTTGGAACTTAAACTGAGACGATTCTGTCCGGCGCCGGGGTGGGTATTCGGTGTGGCTTAGTGGATAAAGCATCAGCACGTAGAGCTGAAAACCCGGGTTCAAATCCCGGCGCCGGAGGGAATTTTTCTCCGTTCCATTACTCTTTCATCGTATAATTAAATTTAATTTAAGTCATGTAATTTTATATTAAGTTAAGTTAATTTTAATAGAAAAAAATTCATTTTCGTTTTTTAATAAATCATGGCTATTAGAGTTTGGATAATCTTCAACTTATTAACTAAACAAAATAAATAAATGTTGGTACTCACATTAATGAGATGGATAAGCCTGCCGATTCTCGCACAGTTATTCTATATTTGGATGTATGCTGGTAAGTTTTAAGTCGGAAATAGTCACATATATCGAGTCGATTTCGGTATTTTGTTTTTATTAGAGTTAGTGATGAAAACCCTTTCTCACACAGATAGGCCTACATAAAAGCGAGCTGAATTCTAATCTGTAAAACACTATTGTACAGTTCACTATATTCTCTTTTTACTTGTGATGAGGTCCAGAAATTAACCATACCTTCTGCTTGGAATTTCATTTTAAGTCGAGAGTTCAATTAACTGTTCTCTTTCACTCAATTTGTTATTTTCAATATCACATCATTCATCATTCAGATTGTTCTTCTCAAAATTGTGATTGTCCCATATTAACCGAATCCTCAGAAGTTAAGTATTTAGGCATTACGATCGACCAACACTTACGATGGAACAAATATATTACATATTTATGCAATAGATTACGTAAAACAATTTATATCTTTGTTATACTTCGGTCATATTTACCAATTAATATTTTACGTCTCATCTATTTAGCTTTATTTCAATCCATTCTCCAGTATGGAATTTTAGGGTGGGGAAATGCTTGTAATTCTAATCTCACTCCACTAATACTTATTCAGAAAAGAATTATTAAAATATGCCTTAATAAACCAATTGATTACTCATCTGAGCTTTTGCTTACTGATTTTAATGTTTTGAAAATTAAACGGATTTATTATATTGCCTTATTAATCTTCATACATAAAAACCGTAATAAATTCAAATTGTATCATCATAAATATGGAATTAAAAGATCCGATTTTATACGACTAGAGGAACCAAAGTGTTTCACAAGCACAGCTCTGAGCCATGGTACCTACTTTGGTCCAAGGTTATACAATAAAATAATTTATAAATATCCAGATTTGGAAAATTTTAGTATCAGGAATTTCAAAAATAGCGTTAGGAATTTAATTTTTAAAGAATATATATCGATTTAATATGTATATGTATTTGTATGACTTAAATTGTTAAAATTGTAATTGTATTTTTAAATTTAATTTAATCCAGTAATTTTTTTCTTGACCCAGTTTGTGTCAAAACATTATCTTTGTGTTTATCTTTGTGTTTAGATATCTCCCTGAGCACGGTTTTTTACTCCTTCAGGGAAGAACTACGATTGTATTTCTGTCAATGTTATTTTATTAACAATAAACAATACACAATAAACAATGAAAGGGATCACTAACCCATGAAAATTCGTCATATTTACTTGGAAAATAAGTTTACAATTGTGACCTCAGAGTTTCGAGATGCGAACATATGTCACTGAATAATTTTTTTGCAATAACGAAATCATTTTCAATCAAAAAAGCCTCTAGGGTTGGAAAAAGTGAAAAAATTCTCTGTATTACGGAACTGACCCACATACCACGTTTCCTCTCGAATATTTTTTCTCATGCGCATTGAAAACAGTCAAAGAATTACCTTGTAAACGTTTAGTTTTGAGAATACATCTGGAAGATATGCCAATGTACTTAGCCGCATGTCATCAGCTGATGTGCAGGGAAAAGATGGCGAGAAACGCCACGTTCATAGTGCTTTAAATCCCTCTTTTATTGCTGAGAGTAGAGTGGGAAGTCGGTAGACGAGTATGGTAATAAAGTTCATAAAATGCCAGTACTGTGAGAGAAAGTCAAAGGCGATTGTCATGTGTCATTTCCAAACTCTGAGATTTTCAGCTATAGTGTGATACGCAATTTGTTTGAATTTTATTTTTTCTTCTGTCCTTTTTGAAGGACCACAAGAGCAGACCTCGGGGACCACAGGTGGTCCGCAGACCATTGTTTGAGAAACTCTGGCCTAAAGTATTCCAGCATGACCGGGTTGGAAATCGTAGTAGTGAAATTCATTCTCCGAGTTAGTTGAGCGAAAAATTCATCTCCAAACAAAATTTCAGCACAGAAAAATGTATACCACTTTACAGTGAAACATCATCATCTTCATATCAGCTATTACGAAAGACTCCGGTACCGATTTCTGCTTACAATCATTTTCATGGTCGGCCAACATATCTTTTACCTCTGAGACTTTAGTTCAGTATCTATTTAACGAGAATTTAACCTTCCAACTTATATATTATTTATAGATTACGAGAAAGCCTTTGATAGATTATCACAAAGCAAACTCTGGGAAATAATGTATAGAAGAGGCTATCCAGAACATATGACAAGAGCAATCCAGAGTCTATACTACGCTACAAATATATCAATCAATGGTAGTAATAAAATAATTAAAACAAATCAAGATGTCAAACAAGGCTGCCCAGTTTCCCCAGCATTGTTTAGTATATATATTGACGATGTCGTTAAACAATGGCAGAAACAATTAAGTAATAATTTTAAAATAAATGACAAAGCCTTAAACACTATACTGTTTGCGGACGACCAAGTAATATTAAGCAACACAGAAGATGATTTACAAATTGCTGTATTTAAATTAACTCAAATAGCTAACGAGTACAGTACGATATGAGAATTTCGGAACAAAAAACAAAAGTTATGGCTTTTGAAGGGACAAACCACTTGAGATGCAAAATAGTGATTAACGGAAAAATAATAGAACAAGTAAATAACTTCAACTATTTGGGATGCAATGTATCCTACTGCCAAAAAACGATATCAATATAAAAATAAATAGATTCTATAGTATGATATTTTGTTATTGAAGTGTTGTATCAATGAAGAATTATGTTGTGTCAGTGAAGTGTGTTGTGTCAGTGAAACGTGTTCCTGTCAGTGAAGCTTTATAGTTTATAGTGGCAGTGCAAAGTATTTGAATAGTGAAATGTTTTTGAAGTGTTAGTGAAATCAGGATAGAATCAGTGAAATGTGTCGTAGTTCCAGTGCAGTGAGTGAGTTGACAGCGAAATGAGTGTAGAGTTGAAAGGTACATGTGCAGATATGAACATATCATACTCGTGGGTTTTAGTTCGAACTTATGTTTAAGATACAAATTAGATTTATTTTAAATGTTATTTTAAGTGATCGTGCTTCATTTAATTTAGGATATTCCCTGTTATTATTATTATTATTTATTGTTAGTATTAATTATTAGTATTATTATTAATTGTATTTTTAATTAATAAGTTTATTATTCTCATTATTGAGTGTAATTAGTTACCACTGCCACCGTGTATATACCCATTGCAGTGTGAATAAATACATACATACATGTGTGGAACAATAAGAAGAACATTAAAAAATAAAACATTAAGTACCACTCAACTAAAATTTTACAAAACAATGGCAGTACCTATGTTAACGTACGCCTGTGAGAACTGGACACTTAATAGATCAAACAGAAGAAAAATAGAGACAGCTGAAATGAAGTTCTTGCGTTCCGTAGCGGGTTATACACTTTTAGACAAAAAACATAATGAAGACATAAGAACACAAATATATACAACGTAAAAGACAGAATAAACCAAATAAGAACTAACTGGTTGGAACATATTGAAAGAATGCCACATAATAGATTTCCACAGCTGACACTTTAATATCAACCTAAAGGCAAAAGGATAGTAGGACGTCCAATTACAAGATGGAAAGATACAATCTCTTGATGTGAAAACAGGTCAAAGGCCTAATTCCATGAAGAAGAAGAAGAAGATCTATTTTGGAATTCATTTTCGTCCATTCGATCCAGGTGCTCTGTTCAGCCAACCTTATAGTGTGTGATTTTATCCTCTCTGGAACATACAGGATATCTAATTCATTTCGTATTGTTTCGTTTCTAATTACATCAATTCTAGTGCAGCCTTTTGCATTTCTTAAAAATTTTATTTCGTCTGACTTTAGGTTCGTTCCAACAAGTGGTTCATGGATCAGTTCATGTACGGTTCCTGTACCATCTTATGCGCATGCGCTAGTTGAGCATCTGCTGTGGGATTGAAACTGGACTGGACGATGTTGGAACGCTTTCGCGGATCGTTATGTACTAAATCCAGAGATGCTATAACTGTGATCATCTTTACTAAGGACGGGATGCTTAATTATTATAGTTTCGCAGCTAATTCTAATAGTAGAAAATAAAATTTCAATAATTTTCTATAAAAAAAAAAAGATGACAAAAATATGGAAGGCAAGAATTCCGCTAATTCAATGTCGTGTACTGGGGGATACTCATATAAAAATAGTTCATTTCTTTTTAATTATTAATTTACATTATTATACATTTAATCGAAGTTGCATGTTGAAATTGTAATTAGCTATTTCAGTACCCAAATAATTTTTATTCTCTTTCTTTTTGGCGATAATTTAAATTAAATCTCTAGTTTTATTATTCGTCTGCACTGCCAGTTTTCATCTTAACCTCATTTATGTGAACAGTCGACCATGTCTTTCTTCAGTATCCAGGAGACGTGGTGAACTTATGCATTTCCGCGTCTCGCTTACTCATCAGTACATGCCTCAATCCAGGGCCGGGCATGAGAGCGGCTCAGTCTAGCCGGCCAGAGCTGCTCTCGCTCCGAAAGGCACTTCAATTCCAAGCCAGAGCAGAACGCTCACGCAGTGGCGGACTCGCATTACAGCTACCTTCCCTGCATTAATATAACAAGAGCCACGGTTGTTCTAGTCATTCAGTCTGTCAGTACATAATAGTTTATAAGGATATTACATCAATTCACTGTACATTACAGAATTTATGACACTCTTATTAATTTAATGAAATAAACTTCGCTCTATGCACACACACAAATCATTAGGCTTATTTACATAACCCATACGCACATACTGCAACCTCCTTACCACGGTTCTACGAGGCAGGCGTATGGCTTCCACTTCCCCTACTTGCTGTGGCCAATATAATTAAACATCGCTTGATGAATTCACCTTCGTTGAATATTTTCAATTCCTTTGCAATTTCGTGGCAAATTTTGTAGCTAATTCTCATAGCCGATTCACTAAGTGCATTATTGTCATCCTGTTAATACATAATATATAATATAATATATGGTATGATATGATGTGATATGATATGATATGATATATGATATGATGTATGATATAATATATGATATGATATATGATATATTATATATGATATGATATATGATATGACCATAAATTAATACTACTTAAAAAAATGTTTCTCAGGTACATTATATTAGAGTATCTATTCGATATTTATATTGCATTATAAGTTATTATAGTACATTTAGTAATATATAATTTTAAATTATAAAAGTATTATGATATATCATAGTATAGTATATTACAGTTCATGATATATAACATAATATATGATATATCATGCAATAACTTATAATGCAATGTAAATATCAAATAGATACTCTAATATAATGTACCTGAGAAACATTTTCTTTAAGTTGTAGGCTATTAATTTATGGCGTTCATTACCAACATATTTGTCATATTCAGTAACATGTTGTAAAGAATAATGTCGTTGGATATTGAACTTCTTAATCAGTTGGAGTGTTTTATGCCAAATTAAACACTTTGCTAATCCACTGCTCTCTACCAAAAAGAACTCCTTCTCCCATGATACATTAAAAGCATTAGGAGTAGTGGGCCGCTTTAGTGTATGAGCGGAAGCTCCGTCTTCAAAGTTCGTCAAATGACCTGCAAGGTCACCACTGCACCGACACTGAATGGCGTACAGTATGCTTACGTCACAGCGCTCGCAAGATGCGCTCTTTAAAGCACACAGCGCTCATTTCTCAGAATCACGTAATGTGCCCAGCCCTGCCTCAATCCGTATACTACTTCTGACCGTTCCGGACCCGTATCAAAAGTTTGTTTGAACGCCCCACTGCAGTACATATTTCCGGTTAAGAACTGGTTTGGAGTATGTTGGAACGCTTTTTCTTTACTGCGCATGCTCACGATAGTTACGGACAGCTCCTGACTGTTATTGGAAAGAACCTTTTATGTTTTAAAATGTATCTTTTTCAAGCTCCGTCTCTCGTTGTCATATAGCGAAGTTCACACTCCATTGCTCTATAAAACTTCAATTCTAAACTTTGTCTTCTTTTCTTTTTCTTTAAATTTCTAGAGAATGATTTTTCCTACCCTTGTCTACATAACAAAGCACTTTCTTAGATTCTCAAACGATTGTTTTCGAACATAAAATATAGTTCCATTAAACATATTTCAATAACAAAATTTGTTGTTGAAGACGATAAATTGATAGATATAAAAACATAATTGAGAGTCATGGATATGTGTGTGAATACTATATAATAAAACAAACAAAAATTTGGCTAATTTGATATCAATATCTGCATCATAGCGAAATGTAAAATCACGCCCAAATATTTGAAATGATACAGTACTACTGAATGACGATAGCATTCTAGGGTTAATAAAGGCTTTTAAATAAAATAGATCGGAGATGAATGGGTTCTAGTTTAGTTTCAAAGGTTTCGAATAACTTTATAGAACACCCTATACAGTGATGTAGGAAAACACAACCTCTTCTTTATCCCAAACTCAGTGACCATGCATGTATGTAGAAAAGAGTGTCATCCGTTTTCTGTGCAGCACAGAACTAATGTGCAGTTACAGGAAATCCTGCATCATTCGTCTCTACGTACATTTTTCTTGACTTAATGTCTCCATGTTAATTCACAAATTCTGCATAGACTGAATGCCTCGTGTGGTAGAGTCAACCAACACCACGCTCATCGGCATAGTTTTAGAGTTGAGACCGAGTCTGCGCCGCTAGGGCGACGGTTCGAATCTTGCTTAGGCTTTTTATATTGTTTTGTTTATCCAGGGTTTTCCCAACTATAAAACGAACGTCAATTCATTTAACACAGAATCCTGGGATTTGTCTCGAAAGGATAGCGTCTTTCTACCGCCAATTCTTGTGCGCGTTGAAGGGACGATTAATTATAATCCTCCCCAACATAAGCACTAACATCTTCACTATTATGAAGACCCTGAATTTAGGTATTGTATATTGTATTGTATTTACTAACATTCCATGGTATTCATACATGCTTACAGCTAGAATATGGAACAAGTAAAAAAACTTAATACTATTATAAAATCTTAATTTGTAGTCACAGTTTAGATCAAATATACACAGACGAGATTTACAATATAGTCTACTAGTACAACACAAAGTTTTAGTATCAATTTCATGAAGTGTTATTGAATGTCATGAATTTACCTACAGAATAGAAGGCGTGAGAAATTAGGTACTTCTTTAATTTTGGCCCTAAATAATTTTATGTTTTGAGTTTCATTTTTTATATCGATAGCGATACTATTAAAATTTTTTACTGCCATATAACGCACTCCTTTTTGATAGCACGATAGACTTGCCGATGGAGTATGAAAGTCATTTTTTTGACGTGTATTTATGCTATGAACTGTTGAATTAGTTACAAAGTTTTCACGATTACATACGAGGAAGACTATTAATGAAAATATATACTGACAAGCCATGGGCATTATTTGTAGTTTTTTTTAAATAGTCCTACCCGATTCCCTAGATTTGGCACCTACTATTATTCTAATTACTCTTTTTTGAAAAAAAAAAAATATATTGTTACTATCTGTGGAATTTCCCCAGAATATTATTCCAAAACTCATTACCGAATGGAAGTATGCAAAGTATATTGTTTTTAAGGTATTGATATTTACTATTTTTCGCATAGATCTAATAGCAAAACAAGCTGAATTTAGTTTGGGGGTAATTTCTTTAATATGATTTTTCCAATTTAACACATTATCGATTTTTAAGTCAAGAAATTTGGTTGTTGTTGTTTCTAATAGGGATGTATTGTTAATTATTGCGCTAGAAATTTGCGACGTTGAATTTGGACAGGATTTAAATTGAATTATGTTAGTTTTGTTACAATTTAATACTAATTTATTGACTGAGAACCAGTACATATTTTGAAGAGAATTTCCTCTGTTGAAGATTGGAATGTGTTGGAGTTATTGGCTGTAATTACTATACTTGTGTCATCTGCAAATAATATGGGATGACCTACATCTTTTTATAAGGGGGGCAAGATCATTTATAAACACTAGAAAAAGTATGTATGTATGTATGAATGAATGTACGTACGTACGAGTATGCATGCATGCATGTATGTATGTATGTACGTATGTATTTATGTATGTATGTATATATTTATTTTCACTGCAAGTGGGCAGGCACCCGGTGGCAGTGGTATGCAATATAAACAATACATAATAAAATTACAATACCCAATACAATTATACAATACACAATACAATTATATACACAATACAATAAGAATACACAATACAATTTAACACAATAATTACAATTAATAATAAAACATAAAATGACCTAATTTTACAATACAACCTACATATGCATAGGCCCTACATAAGTTTCAATAGTCTTTCACTTTACTCTCATCTCACTTACTGTAGTGGCACTATGACGCATTTCACTGCCACTTTAGCACAAATTTCACTGACACTATAGAACATATTTCATTGACGCTATAAATTATCACTGATCGGAACTATTCACTGCACTGTAAAATCATAACTTCACTGACTCACCTCGCTTCACTGATACAATAGTTCAAATAAGACAAATTATTACACCCTTATGCATACTTATAAACAGAACTACATTTAAGCTAATCATTTCTAGTGTAAGATCCTCTTACACGCTATTTTTAAATAATTTACAATTCAAACCAAGGGAGTAACTCGTCAGGCTAAATAAATACATGTCACCTTAAAAAAATTAAATGTTAAATGTCGCCTTAATTTTAATTTGTACTTTATACACAACTTTTTAAGTTATTCTTGAATCTCCTTAAGGAAGGACAGCCCTCAAAGACAGCTGCAGGTACCTTCAACTTCAACACTAACACTATCACTATCAGCACATTATTTCCGATACCATGATATCAGCCAGAATAGTCTGTACACTGGCGTTCAAAGATATCTGACGTGCAATTTTCTGATCGTGTAAGCCAAGGATGAACATTTTTGTGGTTCGCGAACCAGAAGTGCTTGGAAACTTCCTTCCAACGCAGAGAGATGAGTCTTGATTTATAGTGCTGGTCTCTTCGTATCACTCGTTATACCGTACAAATCAAAGCAATTGAAGGAGTTGAAGCAATTGAATTGTATAGCCCCTACATGAGTTATACTCGTTGAGGCATACTCAATAAATAAATAAATTATTTTATCAATTAATTTAAAATAAATTAATTTAAATTAAAATAAATAAATAAATAAGTAAATAAGTAAGTAAGTAAATAAGTAAGTAAATAAGTAAGTAAGTAAATAAGTAAGTAAGTAAATAAGTAAGTAAGAAAGTAAGTAAATAAGTAAGTAAGTAGATAAGTAAGTAGGTAAATAAGTAAGTAAGTAAATAAGTAAGTAAATAAGTAAGTAATAAGTAAATAAGTAAGTAAGTAAATAGGTAAGTAAATAAGTAGATAAGTAAATAGACAAGTGAATAAGTAAATAAGTGAATAAGTAAATAAGTAAATTAGTAAATAAGTAAATAAATAAGTAAGTAAGTAAATAAATAAATAAAAGTGATTAGGAGTTAAGGCTGATGCGAAGGAAAATTCTTGTAAACGAAATCGAATTGCGTAAGTAATCTGCAGTAGGTTCTCGAATGTACTGTAGATTATGACTACACCATAAACATATCCGTTCATAAGCATAAAGGGACAGAAATGCAACGAAAAGTAGAACTTTTCGTAAAAAACTACCACCATATAAAAATAAAATAAATAAAATAAAAGACAGGAAAATGTAAAATGAATGCAAATAAAAGTAGCGTATATTAGTTCGTGTTTAAGGGGAGAGGATGGTATTTTTTTTAACTTTTTTCCTATTTGATATAAAATATTAATTTTATATGTAGAGAGCTCATAGCTGTGGCAACTCAACGAAATAAAAATATTTTGAAAAAAAATTATTTGGGGCCCAAATTTGAAAAAAAAAACCCAATGAAGGATTGTACTAAACCGATATATCTAAACCATTTTTAAAGATAGATTCAAAGTTTTTTGCAATGTATTTGCAAAAGCTTATTCTACAAACTGTCTGTAACAGAATTTTGATATTAGTCCCTACGTTTGTAAAATAAACAATTAAAATTTAATAAAAATTTTCTGATTTCCTTTCTTGCAAACAAACGGACGTATTTTTAAATGACATCAATTAACAACATTCTGTTACAGAGAAAAGTTTCCTAATAGTCTAAAGAATGTGTGTTCTAAATTTCATGCATGTATCTTTAATAGTTCAGAAATTATATCTATTTTTGCCTGGCAATGCAGCAAAAAAGAAATGAAGTTACTGGCGGGCGTGTGATTTAAAAATCCGTAGCGTAGGAAGTTTAAAAATGACGTCTCAACATCCGATAAGGGCACAAATACCCACAAAGTATTATGTAATGCATTCCACACATATCAAGGGGTATTTTACAGATTTTTTTTTTAATTTAATTTACCAGAAACAACAATAAAAGTGGGTGAGTGATTTAAAAATCCATAATGCAGGAAGTTTAAAAATGGCGACTCAACATCCGATAAGGGCACAAATACCCACAAAATGTTATCTATGCATTCCGCACATATCATGGAGTATTTTAAAGAATTTCTTTTTTAAATTTACTCATTTTTCACCAAAAATACTATCCGTTAAACGAGTATGTATTGCATCTTGCATTGTCTGTGGTGTCTAAAAAAAATGTGATATTTCATCAAATTGCGAGTCCTAAAGATGAGAATTTACATTTCAATTTCTGTTTTTATTATATCGAAAACCGAACCTTTTTTACGCAGATTAAGACGACGTAGGCAAACAGGGAATAATGTGGAAGACAATTGTGTGTCCGTCTTGCAGTAATTCGCAGACTTTGAGATCTGTACAGCGTCCGCAGTGGCTCGAGAAGAGGACAGCAAGGGCTTACTTCCACTTGCCACTCCGTGCTGTCAGTTTAGAGATGCTTTACCTTCTGCGCTGCCCACATTGGAACGGATAGCACTGGGCTAACAGCAAATGAGACCTCCTCTCGACTTGAGTGCAATGTATACAACTTGAATATCGAGAGCGCTTTCCTCTCAGACCTGTAATAGTAATTAATTATTCCTGCTCCTATTAGTTGAGAACTCGATATTGATTCCCATAAATCTTAAACAGTGCTTCATAGATTTTACAGCATGCTACATACAGCTAATAGATGCGAATAACTAAGTCAATTGATGATATATTAACGAAGGAGGGATCCGATTTCTGAGACATTATATGATATTATAAGGGAACAAAGTGGTTGAGTTCTTTTATTAATAAATTGAATCTCATTAAAATACCAAGTATTTTTAACTTCAAATTCCACAGGAGACTAAAAGCTAAATATTTATCGTATATTTCTGTGTACCTCTCTATCAATTCTTACGACAATGAAGTGTCAGAAATCACTAATTCTACTGAGTTTTATAGCTGTATTTCATAATATCTAATTTATAATGCATTCGAGAGATTTTGGACCTCATCTTAATCAGCCTGCGTTTTGGCTTTGTAACATAGTGTACAGTATATTTCATCCTTATATGAATACGTCAATAGCATACTTGTAATAAAGTATGTGCAATGTTTGGTTGAAAGAAAGTGTATATTCTAGAAAAAATTAATTTTTCTTTTCGACGCTCTCGCAATGTTAGCCTCACCATTAATTTAAGGTGTCATGGTACGTAATGGTCCTTACTGTTTTCTTAATTTCAGGAAATTTGCTATCTTTATTTTATTTTATATTAAAAGGAAATAGAGTAATCTAGTCTGCTGTCAAAAAAATCTAAGGGTGCTATTCATAGACATTTCGCAGCACGCGCTACGAGCGTACTAAGCTAGCCCCGGCTATCCACTGGTTACTAGTACAGAATTCAAATCATATCCTATCGCTAACACTGGTTTATAAATACGAAAAACGCTGATCATCCACCAGAAGCCCGCGCTAAATATGTCTATGAATACGGCTCATAAAGTTAGAATTTATAAAACAGTTATATTACCGGTTGTTCTGTATGGTTGTAAAACTTGGACTCTCATCATGGAGAGGAGCAGAGGTTAAGGGTGTTTGAGAATAAGGTTCTTAGAAAAATATTTGGGGCTAAGAGAGATGAAGTTACAGGAGAATGGAGAAAGTTACACAACACAGAACTGCACGCATTGTATTCTTCACCTGACATAATTAGGAATATTAAATCCAGACGTTTGAGATAGGCACGTATGGGCGAATCCAGAAATGCATATAGAGTATTAGTTGGAAGGCCGGAAGAAGGTCTTTGGGGAAGCCGAGACGTAGATGGAAGAATAATATTAAAATGGATTTGAGGGCGTTTGGATATGATGATAGAGACTGGATTAATATTGCTCAGGATAGGGACCAATCCCGGGCTTGTGTGAGGACGGCAATAAACTTGCGGGTTCCTTAAAAGCCATTTGTAAGTGGGTCCATCAGTAAGCTTATGTAATAGGACTGAAATGAGAAAATATTTTGTATACTGTTGACATAGACCATACAAATCGTATTTTCATAGTAAATCATGATAGACACAGCTACAAAAAAGTATCATATTTTAGAGAATAAAATTACCGTACTTATAAAATACCTTTGTAGTACATTATTCAGAGTAGTGGGGCCTACATTTAAGAAAGTTGCATACTTAAGCTCTCAATCCTAATCAATTTGTTTTTATTCTTCGTTTTCACAAAGTGAAATGTATTGAAACATCTACAGTACACTTTTATTGTGTTTTCACGACGGTTGATTTGAACTGACGCTCTCTGTTACGATAGCTCTATTGATCGGTCTCTGTTGTAGTCTGCGTTGTTTCATCTCTGGTAGCAATCGTTGTTGTTCTCATCATCCCTGAATTACTTCGTGGTAGCTAAAACAACTCTCTGTGTCTTCTCTGCTGTTTTCAAGAAGCGACCAGTCAGCACTTCATTTTTTACTAGTGAAAAGGAATCCATCAGTATCCGAGAAATGCATTTCGTTTCTTCATATGTGTTTGTTATTTCAAAATTCGAAATGTCTTAGTTGATATGACGATTCCTCCCCCAAAGAATTTTGTTTTGTTTTTTCCCAGAATTATTAAATTTACCGTTTTATGTGCATCATTACGTATTAAGTGTTTCATTTTGTTATATTACTCGTTATAGTGGGATATTTAATGACGCTGTATCAAATACCATATTATAATCAAAATTTGCTTGAAAAGGCGACTGGATTATCCAACAAATTTGATCCATTCCGAATTGAATGTTTTTAGAATTAACCAAATTTATGAATACTCTTTAATGAAATTCTATCATAAAAATAGAATGAAATTTGTAGCTCAGCCGCATGATCACAATACAAGACGAAATGAAATTCTTAATTTAGTTGAACCTAAATGTTTCACATCTGCTGCTTTACTACGCAGTACAAATTATGGTCCTCGTCTATATAATTCGATAATAAAATTTCATCCAGAATTGACTACTTTAAGCAATGAAATTTTCGGATCCAGAATTTAAAAAAATTATATGACAGACTTCCCTGTATTATATTACGTACCATGTATGTATTGTAAAACGAGTTTATTTGTATCCTAAGTATATTTTTTCTATCTTATCGTCCACACCTGTGGAGTAACGGTCAGCGCGTCTGGCTAAGAAACCAGGTGGCCCGGGTTCGAATCCCGGTCGGGGCAAGTTACCTGGTTGAGGTTTTTCCGGGGTTTTCCCTCAACCCAATACGAGCAAATGTTGGGTAACTTTCGGTGTTGGACCCCGGACTCATTTCACCAGCATAATCACCTTCATATCATTCAGACGCTAAATAACCTAGATGTTGATACAGCGTCGTAAAATAACCCAATAACTCTATCTTATCTTGGTTACTATATCAACATGACCTGTACTAATTATACTACTAATAATAAGTTAATATTAATCCACCAATCTCAACATCGTCTCTTTTTTCAATCAGTTATTACTAGTATTATTATTGTGAATTTTATTAGTAACAACAATGTAATTTATTCGTCACATTAATAATTCCTTTCTACAATTCGCCTTAAACGCTCTCGTCAACAATTGGATTTTCACTCAACACAATATTCGTTATAGCACTCCACCGACGACAATGACAATTTACTTGGACTATTACGAACAACAATGAACTGTTAATCTTAACTAATATTTACAAAGCACTATTTACAAATCAGAACTATCAGTTCTCAGTTCACAGTTCTTCTAGCTCAGTCACTCGAGTTCACAGTATCTCGAACCACAGACCTTCAGAGACAGTTCACTGTACTCGAACTCGGGTCCCTGCAACTGCGGTCCACTGCACTCGAACTCAGGCCTTCGGATGCTGACGCAGATGCGGACGCAAACTCGAGTCGAACTCCGGTTTGCTTGATTGGCTTGCTTGCTCTGGCTTGCTCACTGACTGAATAACTGAAAAACTGCTGTCGTTCCTTCGCGTCCGTAATTTATAACCACAGCGACGTAGCCTCGAAAGTTCGAATTCGCGAGTCTTCCACTTCGACGGATTTCTCGGCCTCTCTAGGCAAGCAGAAGATGCGCACGCAAACTCCCTCTCCACTCTCTCGCCGCGCGCCGTCCCAAAGTGCTCCGCGCGATCTTCTCTCTTGCGGGACGCTGGTCGTGAGTTCGAATCTCACGTCGCTGTCACATTATTATTATTACGTATTATCGTCTTTATGTGACCTTTTTTCTTAAGTATTTTGTCTACAAAGTATGTATATTTATGTAACGGATCTGTCCCCGAACACGAACTTTGCTCTTTCGGGTACTTTAATATAACGTTTTTATGTATATGTTATTATTAAATAAATCTAAACCTAAATAAATGTATTATCGATAAAATAGGTAAATACCATACAGTAGTATGTCACTGTTGGGATTTCCTTACGTTCTGCATAATATTCTTATCAAACTCATCAGGTTCACATTTCTTTTGTTGTTTCCGATTGTTGTCTGGTGTTACAATTTTCGTGCCCGAAAAGATAGCATCCTCGCATTCTTTTGCTATATTTCTCATCGATTTTTCATTCTTCCCCACTGCTTTCTCTGTACTTTCCACAGCCCTTTTCAGAGGAATAACTAGACCACTCTTTTTTTCTTCTCTACAGATCTTATATACATTATAATTAAATTAACTTTCTCCTTTTCGAACGTATTTTTTTCCACGGTGATTTCCTAGGCAGAGTTTCCATGTTTTACAGTTACACACAATGCAATCACTAAATATAAAATATTTCCGAAGTAACTTCCTTTCGTCCACACCTGTGGAGTAACGGTCAGCGCGTCTGGCTGCGAAACCAGGTGGCCAGGGGTTCGAATCCCTGTCGGGGAAAGTTACCTGGTTGAGGTTTTTTTCCGGGGTTTTCCCTCAACCCAATACGAGCAAATGCTGGGTAACTTTCGGTGCTGGACCCCGGACTTATTTCACCTGTATTATCACCTTCATTTCATTCAGACGCTAAATAACCTGAGATGTTGATACAGCGTCGTAAAATAACCCAATTAAAGAAAACTTCCTTTCCGCACAATGACAGAGCAGCAACTAATGATAACAATTTGCTGTTGAGTGTACTCCCGATATCACAGCGTAATCGAATTGGTTTATAAACGCGCTGCCGATAAAGATAGCTGTCCCGAGGCTTGCAGGTCATAATGTCCATCATAGTAATGTTCATTACATTAATGTTCAGTCGATATTAGGCCCAAAGACAAAAATGTCCATGCTAAATATATGTCCAAAGACAAAAATGTGTACACTAAAAATATGTCCAGTTTCCTCATGCAAAATGTTTATGCAATAATTCCATCAATGTCCATCTGTTGAACAAGTTCGATATTAATGTAACATTTTTAGACAATTAAATTATTTTAATAACAGTCGCGGCACAAATTGATTAATGAAAATGGTTACTAAATGTGTGCAAGTAAGTGAGGATCACAGAATTTACACGATTTGATAATATCAAGAAAATTATTATCATTCCTGCTCAAGAGAAACCGTTTAATTTTAGATTGTATGATATTGCTCTGAGGTAAAGCTTCACATTCTCTTGGTCCTTATATCGCTCATAAGATAGTACTATTTGTAGCACCCTTCATTGATTTGTTTCGTATTTCTTGTTTATTGGGCGTCTGACATTCACATGACCAGCCTGTGTTTGCAGTATCTGACATTCTGTTTCATTTTGTTCTTGTCGCATGTGGTCGAGAAATCGTCAAATACTAACATGGTGGGCAGATACTATCCTCTGAAACCTCGAATGAAACCCTTCAACTATTTTCTTCGTTTGATTTTGGCCGTGGAAGTTGATTCATAAACATTCCATTCTTCTGGTGGAAACTTAGGAACAACAGCTCTTCATCCCCCTTGCACCCCTCCAACCTTTACATAGACATGTTTCATATAATTCGCAAGCTCGAGAAGATCCTGATGGATGTCGTCATACAGAATGTCAAATGTGACTTGTATGTCTGGAAGAGTAATGAACGATATGGCATTTGCTGTTTGCATGTTATTTTGTCTACTGTTGCAGCAATTTCCTTGGTCACAGTATCATACTGGAATTGCTTACTACGTGGATATTGTGACCATGTGGACATTTTGATATGGACTAGTTGTTCTTGTGGACATTTCCGATGGTGGACCTTTTGGATTGGACGATATAGTGCAGGAGAATATGGTGTGGACATTTTTGTGCATTGGACATTCTACGATGGACATTATGTCTGCTCACCATCTCAAGTAATAACTCTTCCTATTACAACGTTATAGCAAAATGAAGTATATACATATATATGAAATCCTGGAAACTCAACTTAAGTATTACAGCTGTTCGAATAGTGTCGATCTACAGAGGTTGTGGATGTAATTTCATTGTACGTTTCGGTGAGATGGTAGCAGAAGATTGAATCTAGAGTTGTATTTCTATAAATTATCTTTCAAATTTACATTTGAGTCTACAGAGTGTCCCGAAATGATTGAACTGATTTCGAAATGTTATCGCTTTCACTGATGTCACTGATTTCTGATTTTCCTTTGTATGTGAGATGTTGCACTCTTAAAAATTTGGTGCCTATGTGCTTCAGTTCCCAATTCCGTCGCTAGGAGCGCTGTAGCTACTGAATATGTGAAATGTCTCATTATTGAACTGATTTCGGACTGTTATCTCTTTCACTGATGTCACTAACTTCTAATTTTCCTTTGTATGTGAGATGTTGTACTCTTAAAAATTTGGTGCCTATGTGCTTCAGTTCCCAATTCCGTCGCTAGGAGCGCTGTAGCTACTGAATATGTGATATGTCTCACTATTGAACTGATTTCGGACTGTTATCGCTTTCACTGATGTCACTGATTTCTGATTTTCGTTTGTATGTGAGATGTTGCACTCTTAAAGATTTGGTGTCTATGTCCTTCAGTTCCCAATTCCGTGCTAGGAGCGCTGTAGCTACTGAATATGTGAAATGTCTAATTATTGAACTGATTTCGGACTGTTATCGCTTTCACTGATGTCACTGATTTCTGATTTTCCTTTGTATATGAGATGTTGCACTCTTAAAGATTTGGTGTCTATGTGCTTCAGTTCCCAATTCCGTCGCTAGGAGCGCTGTAGCTACTGAATATGTGAAATGTCTAATGATTGAACTGATTTCGACTGTTATCGCTTTCACTGATGTCACCGATTTCTGATTTTCCTTGTATGTGAAATGTTGCACTCTTAAAGATTTGGTGGCTATGTGCTTCATTTCCCAATTCTGTCGCTAGGAACGCTGTAGCTACCGAATATGTGAAATGTCTTTGCAACAGGAAAAGACACAATATGGTCTGTACAAATTTCACGAAAGGTTTACTGCGAGGGGAGTATAGTCTTTGTGGGGTAAGATGAGATGGTAAGCTAGTAACTCAGCGCGTCTGAATGAGCAAGTGGATACAGTATGAAATCAGGGTGAGCATTTCGGAACATTCTGTATTATAACACTTTTTTTATAAAGACAAGCAACTTATCTAACTCTTCGTTTACTAGGAGAATGTGCTTGTTTCTCAGAAATTACATTATTTCTGTACCGAATGAAACAATGCATACTGTGCCGTTGAATACTTACCTGGGTCCTGATATAAGTAAGTGCGTGGATGCTGCAGGTAGAGTAAGACAGTTAATTGCTGCTGCCCAAGCATCCGTGTGATTTTATTGTCTCTCACGGATTCAGCCGAGTTTTTGGTCGGGCAAGAATTGGTAGCTGAACCAGTGAACGCAATCTCATAAACTGCTACTGTTTTCACTTGAAATACTCAGCAGTTAGATGAATGAAATTACTAAATTACTGTGCGCTAAGCGTTATCATTTGTTCTCTCTACAAACGCCTGCACTTCCAACTGTAAATAGAGTTGTTTTCTGCGATATCACACCTACATAAAATAAAATTGAAGACTATGACTCCAAAACAAGCTCAGTCCATTTCACCATTTTTATAATTTGTAGAAACATACATATGATTATGTTTGAGACCTCTGTCATTATAATTTTAAGCTTTTTTTCTTCCAGGACAACGCCTTACCTAAAAGTTTGTGTAGAATCCGTAGACCGGTGGATAAAAGAATTAGCCCAGTCCTTTAATCAAAATGAACCGAGCGCCATTTCGGATGACACTCTTCAATTATACAGAGTGAACCGTTAGTAATGTCATTAATTTCAGGGGATTATTCTTTGAGATATTTCAAAGTGAAAATATTGATAAAATTTTGCTCGTTTTTGCTTCCTTTCCGATATAAAAATTGTTTTATATGAAACATTTCATAGCGTGTTTTAGGAAAGCCATTGATATAATTCCCAATATGCTCAGTCAGTTTAAGAGAGCAGTGTTTTAAGATAATAAATTTTATTATTGAAATAAATTTAGTTTCGGCACATTTAAATTGCAGAAATTTGATCCGGATAAATTAAACACTTCGTTCTGCAAGGGGATTTTAAAATTCTATGAGACACATGAAACGTGATAAAACGATATTACAAAAGAGAACTGCAGAATTTTGGTAACAATTATTTTTTATAAAAAAGTCATGAATACTAACGGCTTCTCAAGTTATATATACAGGTTGATTCACGAGGAAATGTCAAAAATTTAGGATATGAATTCTGAAGTCATTCTGAGTCAAAAAGTTAATATGAATATAGGTCCGTTTTCGAACGGTTACGAAGATATGGCTCTATAATTTCACAAAAACTTCTAAGATTACATTTTACTAACTCCCATTTAGAGACAGATAACGGACAAATTTAAAGTTTATATTCATGTATGCATACATGCCTAATATTCTAGACGTCGGGGTCGATGTTTTCGCACATTTTGAAAGGTGCCTCCTTCTGCTTCAATGCACTGTTGCGCTCGGGCGTGAATCGCGCTCATCGCGCGGGAGAGCTGCACGTAACTGTTCTCTATGCCGCATCCAAAATATGGTCGATTAGCGCCTCTCTCGTTTCCCCCTTCCTTTGCTATACCAAGTCTTTCATCCAACCCCATAGACAGTAAGTCCTCTTCGATATGGTACCCTTCTGTTCGGAAAGCGTCGTTCATATTCAGCGACGGCACGCAAGGAACTTCCATCGCACAAACCATAAACATACACAATAATGGCGTATTCTGTAGTCGAAAATTTATAAGGCATCTTGAAAAACACAACTTAACACATCCGATAACTGTACCTGTATAACTGCTGTACTGTAGGTAGCTGACTGGACTGCTGTGAATTGATGATAGTGTAGGCTATTTGTGCCGGTTCTGTGTCATTACATCGGACAAGAGCAGGCGATTGGACATTTGTAATGCCCCACCACCCGGTTTCTTCCTCTTATCTACATCGTTCACAATGCAGATTCCAATGTTGCGTCATTCATTGCGACCTTGACCTTGACTCACGCCTCGTCTCACGTCAGCAGCATATGGTAATGTCTGATTCACATTGGGGCGAGACGTTTTACGAAAAAAATGCATCTAGCTCCGCCATCGTTCCAAAACGGACCTATGTTTATATGAACTTTTTCACTCAAAATGGCCTAAGATATCGTATCCTAAATTTTTTACCTCTCCTCGTGAATCACCCTGTATATATATACATATGTAAACTATATGGTACGGGTTGTTCATAAAAAAAATTTGATAACCAAAACCTATGTAAAGAATCGATTGGTAGTAGTACCATTTCTCGTAACAAACCGGAAATAAGGGTACCTGTGGTCAATTTCGAAATTTCAAGTGACAACATAGGTCATTGAAGGTACCATTAGAAACTACTTTTGAAAAGAAACAACTTTTACTGAAACTTTTTTCTCACTTTTATCGTTTACTAACAGAAAAAAAATGGTGTCTTCTGAGAAATGCTGTATGTTATTTATGTACCGGTAGTAGGTACAGCATAATTGTCAACACTGCAGGTTTTGAAACTAAGTCACTTTCCACTGTCTTTTGTTTTGCATAGCAACAGTGAATTTTGTTTATTTCGTCCATATCACATCGTCTCCCTTTGGGTTTGCTATTTGGAAAATACCATTCACAAATGAAGAAGCATTCGACATGTTGATGATACTTGGAGAATGCCATCGGAATTGCAGAGAAGCAGCACATGTTTACGCAGAAAGATATCCATTGCGCGCCTATTATTCGTATAATGTTTTCTAGCGTCTTGCAAAGCGTGTGCGTACAAACGGCGTGGTGCAGCGAAAAAAACACAGCATGGGTGAATGTATCAGACGACCTGTGAGGAATGAGAAAGAAGCTGCCGATGTCTTCGCTGCGGTGATAGTTAATCCTCATGACTCCATAAGAATGATTGCACCGTAGTACAGTGTTTAGAATTCTCAAAGGCAACAAATTTCATTCATACCATATTCATTTCCATCAAGAACTTGGGAGAACCTCCGGGTTCCTTAAAAGTCATTTGTAAGTAAGTATAGAATAGTTCTATAATGTTCCCTGAAATAGTAAAAATTATATATAAGATCAATGCATTATGATATTTTTGTAATTAAATTAAATTTCCTGTTATGTTTTGATATTACCTAGTCGTACATGTGGAAGAGTAATCATCTATTTTTTTATTATTAGTAAGATGACACAAGCCATTTAAGTTTACGATTTCAAAATATCTGAGCCAGTTCATTCATTCATTCATTCATTTATTTTATTCCATAGATCTTACATGAGCAATGAAGGTTTAAGATGTGGAACAAATCAAAATTTTAAAATATTACAATTACAATTTTTACAAATGTTTACAGTTTTACAATTTAGTAATTTTCTCTAATTTTTATAATTTTGTGCAATTTTTTTACAATATTTTGGCGAGATGTAGTGATATGAGGTGAGGTCCGAGGATTCGCCAAAAGATTACCCGGTATTTGCCTTTTGGTTGGGGAAAACCTCGGAAAAACCCAACCAGGTAATCAAATCAAAGGGTTTGATGCCGAGGACTCGCCATAGACCATCCGGCTTCAGTCCCACGCTGGGGAAAACCTCGGAAGAAACCATTCAATGAGACCAAAGGGGGATCCAACCCAAGCCCGAACGCAGCTCCGGATCAGCAGCCCAGCGAGTCTGCCGACTGACCTACATCGATGGCTCTACTGAAATATACAATACATAGCCAATCAGATTATTAAATTTACAAACGCAAACGATCATTCATCAGTTGAGCTATATGTATAATACAAAACAAGTAAGTTAATTGAATTTAAAACAAAAAAAATTCAATCAGATGTGATATACAGAAATTGATAATACATATCATGCAAACTACTTCAAATTACAAACACAAACAATTTATCAATAGAGCTATACAGATTACTACTCAATTTAAAGCATATAAAATTCATCGGCCAAAACTATACAAATATATAATTACAATACAAAGTAAGCAGATTAATTCTATTTACAAGCTTACTTTCATTAAGCTATACAAATTTGTGCAATTAATATCAAGTAGATTAATTCAATTTATAATCATAAACAATTCATCAGTTGAGCTATACAGACTACTATATAATTTATAGCATATACAATTCATCAATTGAGCTATACAGACTACTATACAATTTACAGCATATACAATTCATCAATTGAGCTATACAGACTACTATACAATTTACAGCATATACAATTCATCAATTGAGCTATACAGACTACCATTCAATTTACAGTATATACAATTCATCAATTGAGCTGTACAGACTACTATACAATTTACAGCATATACAATTCATCAATTGAGCTATACAGACTACTATACAATTTACAGCATATACAATTCATCAATTGAGCTGTACAGACTACTATACAATTTACAGCATATACAATTCATCAATTGAGCTATACAGACTACTATACAATTTACAGCATATACAATTCATCAATTGAACTATACAGACTACTATACAATTTACAGCATATACAATTCATCAATTGAGCTGTACAGACTACTATACAATTTACAGCATATACAATTCATCAATTGAACTATACAGACTACTATACAATTTACAGCATATACAATTCATCAATTGAGCTATACAGACTACTATACAATTTACAGCATATACAATTCATCAATTGAGCTATACAGACTACTATACAATTTACAGCATATACAATTCATCAATTGAGCTATACAGACTACCATTCAATTTACAGTATATACAATTCATCAATTGAGCTGTACAGACTACTATACAATTTACAGCATATACAATTCATCAATTGATCTATACAGACTACTATACAATTTACAGCATATACAATTCATCAATTGAGCTGTACAGACTACTATACAATTTACAGCATATACAATTCATCAATTGAGCTATACGGACTACTATACAATTTACAGCATATACAATTCATCAATTGAGCTATACAGACTACTATACAATTTACAGCATATACAATTCATCAATTGAGCTGTACAGACTACTATACAATTTACAGCATATACAATTCATCAATTGAGCTGTACAGACTACTATACAATTTACAGCATATACAATTCATCAATTGAGCTATACAGACTACTATACAATTTACAGCATATACAATTCATCAATTGAACTATACAGACTACTATACAATTTACAGCATATACAATTCATCAATTGAGCTGTACAGACTACTATACAATTTACAGCATATACAATTCATCAATTGAACTATACAGACTACTATACAATTTACAGCATATACAATTCATCAATTGAGCTATACAGACTACTATACAATTTACAGCATATACAATTCATCAATTGAGCTATACAGACTACTATACAATTTACAGCATATACAATTCATCAATTGAGCTATACAGACTACCATTCAATTTACAGTATATACAATTCATCAATTGAGCTGTACAGACTACTATACAATTTACAGCATATACAATTCATCAATTGAGCTATACAGACTACTATACAATTTACAGCATATACAATTCATCAATTGAGCTGTACAGACTACTATACAATTTACAGCATATACAATTCATCAATTGAGCTATACAGACTACTATACAATTTACAGCATATACAATTCATCAATTGAGCTATACAGACTACTATACAATTTACAGCATATACAATTCATGAATTGAGCTGTACAGACTACTATACAATTTACAGCATATACAATTCATCAATTGAGCTGTACAGACTACTATACAATTTACAGCATATACAATTCATCAATTGAGCTATACAGACTACTATACAATTTACAGCATATACAATTCATCAATTGAGCTATACAGACTACCATTCAATTTACAGTATATACAATTCATCAGTAGAGCTATACAGACTAGTATTCATTTTAAAAGCATATACAATTCATCAGCCAAACTATACAAACATATACAATCAAATTAGTTCAATTTACGAACTTAGTACATGCCTATACATTGCGACAAAGCACAAAATACTCCAGGGCCTAAGTCTAGTGGTGAAAAGCATGCATGTCTGCGATAATTAGTAGCTAATGAATTGAAAACTCTGGATATGACTTTTAAAATTCGTTTAGAGGAACAATAAACTTGTAATTCAGCAACTGGTTGACACAGAGTCATTGTGCTGATTATACCCCTAAACGTATGTTCAATATAAACGCTACCTGCTGACAATATTAAATCTCTATCAATCACAGCTATTCACCACAACACAACAAGTCATTAGTCATAATCAAATCACAATCTGGCACATCACAGTGTTATGCCAGTAACATGCCCCTCAATCAGAAAGGCGCATTATGCCATCCAGTCCTCTAATTATATTACAAGAGTATTGAAAATCGATTGGAAATGTGTATAACAATTGAAAAGTTAACACCACGAGAGATCTATCTTATGACATGAGACAAATTCGTTAAATCTTCATTATTGATAGTTATTTTTGCATGTATTTATTCACACTGCAAATGAAGATAAGAAGCAGAAACAAGAGAGCGTCAAGGGGGATCAAGAGAAGGTGCAGTTAGCTTTCAGAGAATACGTCAGGATGCGAAAAGGATGAGGGGTAAAGAGATTTTGCTTACGTCACCACAGGGCAGTATTTTATCGCTGACGAGTAGACTTAACCCTAGACCAAAAATGTTACAGTCTTAAAAGTTGGTGTATGAGCGGTAAGAAATAAATAAAATGTCTGAAAGGAATAATAATAATAATAAATAAATAAATTGCAATATAGTAGTTTGGTGATTTAATGTAGTAAATCGTGTGTTGTGCGATGAAAGTGTGTTTAGGGGAACTTGGATATAGAGATCAGTTAGGAAGTTATAGAATATAAAAAGATGTTGGGAAATTAAAACGGTGGCTAGTTAATAAATACAGTTAGCTATTGAAGTTTATTGTAAAGAAGTAAATTTTAGAAAGTGGTGTATTGAAGTTTATGAAAGAAGATACCGTATTTGCTCACGTAATTTGCGCACTTTTAATTAACTTTGGCCACTGAAAAATTGGGGTGCGTAAAATATGCGGATTTTTCAAATAAGAGGTCCTGTTCTGAGTTTATCTCAATTAGTATATGTATAGGTAAGTATTTATGGTAGGGCTAATTTTCTATACCGGTAACTTGTCTCTACCAAGGACAAGCATTGTTAAAGTAGCGGGACTTTGGGGTTTCTTTCTGAAGCAGGTACTTCAGTTGCTGGTGAATGACCTACGATGGACTGTAGGGAAGGAAAATCCCTACTACACTGAAAAAAAATATGTACGTAATCCCTACTACATTGAAAAAAAAATATGTACGTAAAATGTGTGCGCAAAATACACGGAGCAAAAATAAAGTTCAAAATAATCCCTTAAAAATTAGGGTGCTCAAAATATGCGGGGGCGCAAATTACGCGAGCAAATACGGTATTAGTGAGAGTAATTATAATTTCTTGATAGTTCATTCTGAGTGTTGCTTGAGGGTAAGGAATGGATGATTAAACTAAAGTGAACCAGATACTCATGTCAAGAATTAACAAGATCTATATTCGGAAGAAAAAGAATCCCAATGAGTAAAAACGTGTGATGTGTTAAGTATTAAATAGGTAATGTTAGTATAAGGATTTTAAATAGGGTAGTCAGTTAAAATTTATTTTGATGAAGGAATAATGATCAACAGAATAATATTCTGTAGAGTAGAACGAATAAGATAGGACGTAGAAAGAAGGAATTATATATAAATTTATGTTAGTAAGAATACAATTCTCAAAGGAACGTAAGTGTGGAATGAACAGAGGTGGACATTTAAGATCAATAAGGAGAAATTAACTATTTGGAGTTAAGTTAATAGTGGGAGTAGAAGAGTTGTTATTAACAGGCTGTCGGGATTGCATGCTAATTCTAGGTAAATGTAATAAAGTTATGGTGAAACTCGTAAACAGAAATGTAGTGGCACACCATAAACTAATATAAATGTTTATGTCAATACAAATAAATCTAAAATCACACTGCAAATGGGTAAATACCCGGTGGCAGTGGTAACTAATTACACTCAATAATGACAATTAATAATAAACACAATTAACAATAATTACAATTAATAATAAATTAATAATTTCTCGACAAAGTATTATAATTTTTCTACAATTAAATTTGAAAACTTTAGAAAAAATTATATTTTCGATATCCTTCAACTATAATCATGATCTTTGCACTCAATTTCTCTGTACTGTTATGTTTTCCATTTATTTTTTATGTGTGTGCGGCTTGAATTTATAGTTCTGGCAAGAATATTTAATAAAATCCTTACTTTTTTTTTATCTAAAAACAGAAATATTACTATAATTATTATTACGAAGGGAACTCTTCCATAAAAAATTTGTGTGGCAAATAAGTGCAATATATGACGAAACAATTGCTTGGAGTAAAAGTTTTACTGAAGAATGGAACGTATGAAATGAACGGACAGAATAAAAAATGAAACTGTGTTGGAAAGAATGGGTGAAGAATGAATAATGCTTAAACTGATCAGGAAGAGGAAAAGGAATTGGTTGGGTCACAAGCTGAAAAGAAACTGCCTACTGAATGGTGCACAAGAAGGAATGGTGAACGGGAGAAGAGTTTGGGTCAAAAGAAGGTATCAGATGATAGACAATATCAAGATATGTGGATCATATGCGGAGACTAAGAGGAAGTTTGAAAGTAGGGAAGATTGGAAAGAGCTGGTTTTGCAGTGAAAGACCTGCCCTTGGGAAGAACACTATGAATGAATGAATAAAATGATGCTAGAATTAGAAATCAGATAATTTTGGTAGTTTCGATTTTGAAATATTTTAACAAACAGAATATGAGTAATAAAGTTGAACAACGATCGGGAAATCAAGACTAACAGCGCCCGTAAAGCCGAAAACCCGCACGACAATACTTCCTGCGACGTCGTTGACTGCTTGTGAGTGAATCAAGCGATCAAGACTTCGGGAGTGATCAACTCTCGAACGTCAAGCAGCCTTGAATCTTCACAGTTGTTCATACCAGACTGTTTTTAGAACTGTTATGTATGTATAAACAATCAAGTAACATCATCTCTACCTTACAGTATATAATAATCCGTTCCCCAAACTTTTTTAATTACTAGGCCCTTATTTTTTTTCGTATGTTTGAGATGAAGTGTACAACCTCAAGTAAAAAAATATTAACGCTTTATTTAGCGTTATGTTTTATGTTTATTAGAAATACACATTTATTTGAGAATTTCTTTCTATTTATATAACCAGAACATTTTGATAACTATGATAATATTTTGTTTTGTCTTTTTGTCTCAATTAAACATCTCTAATGTTATTTATTTCAATGATGTATGTTATTCGAAGTGACGAAATCTTTCCACGTCAACTAAATGCTACTTCGAGAATGATGAGCGAGACTCGAAGCGCACGAGAGTTACGAGACTAGACTCGAAAGATAAATGCAACGAACACAGCGAGCGAGAGCGGCAGTTAGTTTGGTTCATCTCTAATGAGTAGAGAGTCTAATATTAGTTGTAAGATTGTTGGCGACGTGCCCGCAGATTCATCGTGTACTAAAAATGTCGATGATTAAGCATTCAAATGTGTATTATTTATATATTACAATAGGGTACAGAATCGCTTAAGTTCAGATTACATGTCGGCGTATTGTAAACTTTCTGCTCTGTAAGCTAAGAGAGAACGAACCCAAGACTGCATTTGTAATCGCTTGCAGCGTTAATAAAAAAAAAGCGTTCTATCGACGCGCGCTTTGTCAATCAATCCCTCGGGAGCACAGGGGAAGAACGAAGACAGCGTTTTATTCTCTTGTTGGATGTTAAACCCTACATGAAAAGCCGGCCTCGTCTTTGAAAGTATTTACTTCACGTCTAATTTATTTGATTGCTCTAGTGAAATTACTTAAGAGAGTACGCCTATTTAAACTAATTAGGGAAGTGTTTCTTGGAATACGTTTATTGGTTTCAAACCAAAAATATTTATAAACACATTTATAAAGTTTAACGTTTATAAAGAAAAGCTAGCAGGGGTTCTCTTTTCAACAAATACACTTTCCTTTGATATAAAAAATGATAATCCGAACCTGTCACGTAAATGGAAGGTTTCTTTTTATCAAAACAATTATTATACACTACTGTATACACTAGACTGAAAATTTTGTGGACTCTCGAAAAGTTAGAGAAGCTTTAAGAGAAAAAGAATTTGAAAATTGGTGTACATTGCAACAAAAGGGTAAAGGAGTGATTCTTAACAAAGAGTTCCCCCCAGCAAACAGCTGGATAAGAAATCACAAAGGTCTAACCCTTTCGGAATGGATAGACGCCCTTAAAATGGTAGGCTATGTCGCTCCGGTCCGAGCTGTACCGGGTAGAAGTCGGGATGGTACCCGCTGTAGGCGCTGTCTCAGCGAGATTGAAACTCTTCCCCATATCCTTGGCTTCTGCCCCTATAGTGAGGCCCTTCGCAACATCCGTCACCATGCTGTCCGTTCTATGCTGGCCGAGGCACTGAAGGACGTAGGGTTTACAATCCATCAAGAGGTGCAGGGACTAGCCACACAAGGAAGTGTTCGGCGAATTGATATCATTGCCATTAAGAACAACTCAGCATAGATTCTCGATCCCACCATCAGATTTGAGACACATGCAGATCAACCTCATGAGGTGGACAGTGAAAAGAAACGGATCTACGAACCAACAATCCCGTTCTATAAAGATAAATATAGCCTGTCCCACATTGATGTAATAGGTCTGATGGTGGGAGCACGAGGTACCATAACCTCCTTCTTTGCCAACAAATGTAAAAACCTGGGGCTAACACACAGCATTGTGAAGGAAATAGCCATTAGTGTCCTCTAAGGATCGGTTCAGATATTGAGAAATCACTTGTATGGGAGTGATAATGGAAATTTCAAGTTACCTTAACCGATGGCTGTTGATTGGTTTAGATATCAATGCCAATAAATCCGTACTATTATTTTTCTCGCGGCATGTGGCATTCAAATCATTCTAACCTAACCTTTCAAATGTAAATCATTTTACCTTTTAGGTGTGTTTCCAAGTTATATGTAATACGCTTTGTCAAATCTGGCAACCTTTTCATAAGGGAAGCTAAATTTATATTATATTCTCAGTACTTTCAGATACTTCTCAGCATAAAAAGGAAATAGAGTAGTTTGTCAGAATTCAAACACATAAAGCTTACTAAATTTCTGAAGACATTATGCCATTCACTTATGGGGACAGTAATAAAGAGAATATTAACAATTTATTGTTCTCGATTTTATCGCTCGCCAACTGAATATTCCGATGGAAAACAGTATTCCTACATTTAAATTAATTGAACTCAATACATAATATCCTCAAACATTTATCAATCTCGTTTAAGAGGAGCCAAAAATTTTATTTGTTTAACCTGCTTATATTAAACAGCGCTCTCTTCTGAACAAGTTTCTGTATAATTTAAATGTATTCCGAGAATATTTTTATTCAATAAATATACTATTTAAATCTTAGTGCCATAATGACCAATAATACAAATATTAATTTGAACGCTGTTTTGTGAAACCTACATTTTCCAAGTCAGTAGAACATTTTGTAGAAAACCCATTTGAGTTAAGGTTATGAAATTTACAGGTTATCTTTTGAGATACAGTATATAATAATGATACTCTGTCAGATTTATTGAAATATATTAAAATTATTCTGGCCTACATTTCGTTATGTGAAAGAATATACAATTTTTTTAATTCTTAAAACTTTCAAAAAATGCCTCGAGAACATATTATTTCAAAGGTACCTATTATTTCTGACATGAAACCCATCTATTACTACTAAGTATATGTAATTAAAAATTCTTTTCAGTCTATGATGTAGGAAAAGAGAGATTTTAACATTTCATTTGCATGTATTATAACTATTAATGAAAACTTAATTATGTTAGTAATTTTTTCAGGAAGACAAGCAATGTAGCAAAACTTAAAGTACATATTTAAAGAGTAGAAAGAGGATATTATAAGAAAACATTAATATAGTTTTCAGTATGAGGACCTGAGCTATGAAGAAACAAAATGTAATTACATTTTGACAACTTTCACATAACTTAACAAACTCCATCGATTCTCCATTAGCATCTATCAGATATTTCAATACTTTTTGTGGAATACGTGCTGTTGTTCAAATAAATTTTAATTTTAATGGGTTTGTAATGATCCATAAAACATAAAACTTTATTCTTTTTCTTTTTCCTCAGTTGCAGTAAGTTGTATAGCTGTCAGATATTTTTGCTCTTTTATACCCACTTTCTATTCACTATTCAATTACCGGTACTTACAAAATTTTAACTATCAATTCAAATTTTTGTCTTCAAAATATTGCTAATGCTCATGACACACTTTTATTTTTGATGACGCTACTTTATAATAATAATAATAATAATAATAATAATAATAATAATAATAATAATAATAATAATAATAATTTATTTATTTATTTATTTATTTATTTATTCATTCATTCATTTATTTATTTATTTATCTATTTGTTTATTTATTTATTTGTTATTTATTTATTTATTATTTAGAATATTAACGTGCAAAACAACAGCACAAGGCCAATTACAGTTTAACACGATACAGAATAAAACAAAACAGCAAATGATGATGAGAATGAATGATAGAAAATGGCAGTGACATGAAATACAATCAATATAATAGTTAACATTAATCATTGACCAAATGCAACAAAATAAATAGCACAAATAATTATTAAAATTAGTACAGTGAGATAATTAAAATAATGGCAATTGAATAAAATGGATTACAAATGAATTAATGAAATCATATTAATGAAGACTGGAATAATATAAGACACAATGCATACAAATAATTATTAAAATTAGAGACAAATGCAAATAAACAATAATGACAAAATGAATAGATAATTACAAAAATACACGATACAGAAAAGCTAAAAACAACACAAACAAAGTTAAAAATAAATATGCTTAATATAAGAATAGCCAAACAACAAACTATACAATAAACGGATCTGAATTAATATAATGTAAATTGACAGCTTTCATGCATCTGACAACTGGAGAGAGAGATTTAGGCTTATAGGTATAACAAATTTTTCAAAATCTTAAACCTTTCGAAGGGGCCCGAAGGTAGATATTGCTTATGATGATGATAATAATAATAATAGTAATAATAATAATAATAATAATTTTTGCGTTCTAATGTACCGTTCAGCTTTGTCTTCGTTTCTGTGACTAAACAGAAATTTATGTTCATCATTTTGAGTTCCGTTATGTAGGTAGTTCGTCTTCCTTGTACGCCAATCGTCTTACGTTTCATGTAGCGGGTTTTAAGTTTTCCATTCCCTCAACTCGCTTTTTATTGCTTTCTGAGCTTCTTATATTGTGATCAGTCAGACTTGTCTCTTCACGATTATAAGTAGTAAAGTTCCTCACTGCATTACGGACTATCTTGAGGATGTCTTGAAGTCTATGGTAAATTCTTCGGAGTGTCTTCCTAGATAAGTTCCTTCTACCAAATCTACCGAACAGCAAATTTTTCCGCCATTCACCTCACACCTGCGAGCCTCCCTGATCATGTGATTAGCATTACGCAGGGCTACCGCGAAGACAACACAGGACAATCACAAGACAACGAACAAATACCCATTTATTTCATTGTCAAAGCCGAGAATCAAACTTCGGACAACTTGGTCAGGAAGCGCGCGCGCTATCCACATAGGCGGAAAGGCGAACTGTGCTTATTTTTTCATGTGTGTACAAACTAGAGATGGGATAAACTGTTCTTTTTATGAAACAGTTTCGACTGTAACTGTTTCATGAACGAAGCTGTTCCAAAATAACAGTTTCAAAGAAACAGTTTCATAAGAATATGTTTACAACATACGAGGGCTATTCATAAAGTAACTTCCGTTTTCATATAGCATGCGTAACAACAGAGACAGTGGCGCCGCTCTTGCGGTGGAGTGTACCTTGAAGCAGTACGCGTCGAGCAGCGGTAGAGTCAAGGTCGTGTCTTTGTTCCTCTCTGAGCCACGTGCTGTCAAAATGTGTGCTGCAATCGCAAGTCCCGCCAGGTGTGAGGTACGTTCTGTAATAAGATTTCTTGTGGCCAAAAACTGTAAAGCTAGTGAAATCAATCGCCAACTTTGTGAAGTTTATGGGCGAGTGAATGTGGTGTAAGACAATGGTGCCGTATGTTAAAAAATGGGCGAAACAATGTCCATGATGAAGAGAGAAGTGGTCGACCGAGTATCGTGAATGCAGATCTGATTCGTTTTGGTTGACGAAAGGGTTAGAGCAAACCGCAGGTTCACCATGTCGGAGCTTAGTGAGGATTTTCCACAGATTAGTCGTACTCTTCTGTACAAAGTGATTACCGAAGATTTGGGCTGCCAGATGGGTGCCTAAACTCCTTTCTGAGGAACAAAAGGCTCAGCGGATGGGAGCAGCACTGTCCTTTCTTGAGCGTTGCGAAAGAGAAGGTGATGCTTTTCTCGATCAGATTGTGACAGGAGATGAGACTTGGTTGCGGTATGTGAATGCAGAAACAAAGCTTCAATCAATGCAGTGTGGCCATGCTCACTCCTCGAAAAAACCCAAGTCAAGTATCGTCAAACACTTTCCACGAGGAAACTCATGGCAACTGTCTTCTTGGACAGAAAAGGAATTTTGCTAGTGGAGTTCTTGTAGAGCAATGCCATAATTAACGCCAAGCGTTACTGTAACACGCTAATATACTTCAAAAGGGCCATTCAAAAGAAACGTCGTGGCATCTTGAACTCTGGGGGTGATTTTCCTGCATGACAACGCCCGGCCGCATACAGCGTGTCGTATTGCGATCAAACTGCAAGAGTTGAAACTGGGAAGTATTGGATCATCCTCCCTATAGCCCAGATTTGGCGCTTAGCGATTACCATCTCTTCATCCACATGAACACGTGGCTTGGCTCGAAGCGCTTTGACGATGACGAGGAGTTGAAAACCAGCGTCGTAGGTTGGCTTCAGTCGCAGGCGGCCGAATTCTACGATTGCGGAATTTCAAAGCTCGTCAAACGCTACAACAAGTGTCTCAACGTGAATGGAAACTATGTGGAAAAATAAACTAGAGTGTATACCTTCAAACGTACTGTAACCCATTCTGTAACGTCATTCACAAGTTTGTAAAAAAAATAAACGGAAGTTACTTTATGAATAGCCCTCGTAAGTGTCAAGTGTTCCAACTGTTTCAACCCCTCATCTGCTTCGAGAACATGTTTCAAAGCCCTTGAATCGTCTTTAAATCAGCTGTTCAGTGTATCATGACGACGAAAGTCATTTTTCGTAGGTTACTGTTAAGGGTACAGTGAATAACTACAATTCAAAATGAATCGATTTTAGTAAAAATAACGCATTTAACCCTAGGAGAGTTTAATAACGATGACATTAGCCGATGATATTTTTCGCGGTATATTACTAATTAACACTATATTAAGGCACCATGAACATATTCTCCATCAATGGACAGCTAATAATTAATATCAGATTTATTAGGGAATTTGATTCGTACAATTAAATTGCGCGATCCTACATAGGCTACTGTTGCACGAAGGCCGTGTGGAACATGTATAATATCTGTAGTGCTCGGGAAAAGTGGCACAAGTCAAAAATGTTAATAAAGGAGAAGGAAAAAAAGCTGTCTTCACACTCGTTTATGTCGATTTGATTTTCTTCTGCATGAATTACAGTAGAACCCCGATTATCCAGCATCCTATTAACCGATTGGCGGATTATCTGACTGTCTTTCGCTTTTTTTTTTTTTGCTATAGAAATATAATATTAAGTACTGTACGTTATACTGGGTGTTCAGTTCAAAGTGTGTCATGGCTCGCTGTATGCCGTCACGTGGCTAGTCGATTAGCCTAGAGAATTCAATCTTCCTACACTTCCGCAGAGGTGTATTACTTATCTGCCAGAAAAGTTGCCTACAAAGTACGGCGTTCATTCAGAAGAGTACTTACCGATACGTACGGTAACGCCGGTAGTGGCAGGAATGTGAACTGTTTCGAAACATGTACTGAGGTGAGTTTTCTTCTTACTGTCGGGATATGGGGAGAGGGCTAATACGATTACTTACGTATTTGTTGACATTAACTTCGACGATCAACATGGACACGGAGCATTTGATTTGTATTGTGGAATGTTGCCGTACGCAACCGATGATAACAAATGCCCTGCGTACGACTTGGCCGCGCAAAACACAGTTCGAAAGAGGTTATGGTAGCACACAGACCTTACAGACCGCCATCTGTTGCTACGACGTTCAAGTTATACCGTACACGTTCTCAAGTTCAGATTGAACGCCTTGATTAATAGGCAACTTCTCTGACACAAAAGCTGAAACTCGCTTCAATTCGCTGACTCATCAACAGTGGCGTCATGACACACTTTGAAATGAACACCCAGTATTAGCACGTTACTTTTCCTAGAGAGAGTTTTTATAAGACTCTAACCTTACACAGTATATTCTACTGTTTCAGTTGTACTGTATAACTTCTACATAAAATGTCTTCCACGGGTAGCAAAAGAAATCATGTTGTTCTTAGTATAAAAAAATTGCAAATAACTGAGTGGTTTGGGGAACGAGAAACTGTGGCTCATCTCAGAATATGAGATTGGAGTCACAACTATGTGCAATTTAATAAAAATCAAGGATAAAGTATATATAAAATGTAAATCTACAACTTGAGACCTCCAATATTATTTTACAGAGAGCCATTACAAGGAGTTTGCTTGCCTCTTAAAAACCCTTGTTAACAACCAGACTTAAATCAGTCAATTTCTGATTTACTACATAGCACAGGGCCGGGCATGAGAGCGGCTCCATTTAGTCGCTCGGCACGGCACTTCAATTCCAAGCCAGAGCAGGACGCTCTCGCAGTGGCGGACTCGCATTACAGCTACCTTCCCTGCATTAATGTAACAAGAGCCACGGTTGTTCTAGTCATTCAGTCTGTCAGTACATAATAGTTTATAAGGTTATTACATCAATTCATTGTACATTACAGAATTTATAACACTCTTATTAATTTAATGAAATAAACTTCGCTCTATGCACACACACAAATCATTAGGCTTATTTACATAATACATACGCACATACTGCAATCTCCTCACCACGGTTCTACGAGACAGGCGTGTGGCTTCCACTTCCCCTACTTGCTGTGGACAGAGTTCATCTGCCAATATAATTAAACATCGCCTGATGAATTCACCTTCGTTGAATGTTTTCAATTCCTTTGCAATTTCGTAGCAAATTTTGTAGCTAATTCTCATATCCAATTCACTAAGTGCATTATTGTAATCCTGTTAATATATAATATAATATAATATAATATAATATAATATAATATAATATAATATAATGCGATGCGATGCGATGCGATATATGATATGATATGATATGATATGATATGATATGATATGATATGATATGATATGATATGATATGATATGATATGATATGATATGATATGATATGATATGATATGATATGATATGATATGATATGATATGATATGATATGATATGATATGATACGATACGATATAATATATATGACCATAAATTAATACAACTTAAAGAAAAAGTTTCTCAGGTACATTATAGGCTATTAGAGTATCTATTCGATATTTATATTGCATTATAAGTTATTATAGTACATTAGTAATATATAATTTTAAATTATACAAGTATTATGATATATCATAGCATAGTATATTACAGTTTATGATATATAATATGATATATTATATATCATAATACTTGTATAATTTAAAATTATATATTACTAAATGTATTATAACTTATAATGCAATGTAAATATCAAATAGATACTCTAATTTAATGCACCTGAGAAACAGTTTCTTTAAGTTGTATTAATTTATGGCGTTCATTACCAACATATTTGTCACATTCAGTAGCATGTTGTAAAGAATAATGTCGTTGGATATTGAACTTCTTAATCAGTTGGAGTGTTTAATGACAAATTAAACACTTTGCTAATCCACTACTCTCTACGAAAAAGAACTCCTCCTCCCATGATACATTAAAAGCACTGGGAGTAGCAGGACGCTTTAGTGATGAGCGGAAGCTCCGTCTTCAAAGTTCGCCGTCATATTGCACAGTCACCACTGCACCGACACTGAATGACGTACAGTATGCATACGTCACAGCGCTCGCTAGACCCGCTCTTTAAAGCACACAGCGCTCATTTCTCAGAATCACGTAATGTGCCCAGCCCTGACATAGCATGTTCAATACAAGACCATACAGAAAATTACGAAAGTGTAAGCATTATTCACTAAATTTATGAATTATCTTTGGTGGTACGGATTATCCGATTTTTTCGATTAACCGTTCAACTCATCCCCTTCATTACCATGGATAATAGAGGTTCTACTGTATTGTAATGGGAGAAATACTTATGTCTCTTTTCCCAAGCGAGCAGATGTTTCGTAAGTTGTCAATAAATTAATAAAAAAAATGTTTATGGAAACTGACTTATGCCACTTTTCCAAGCATTGCAGATATTATATTTACTTTCGATTGGAGGTCAATGATAACGCTACACGTGGCCTTTGAAGACAGAAATGAAGGGGAAAACTGTTTAGAAATTGAACTGTTTATCCCTTGGAACCATGTGGACGTTGACGTGATCACTGGAGCAGTGTAACACCGTTTGGAACAGTTGGAACAGGTTGTATCACAGTCTACGATATACAGTCACGAAGCTTGAGTTTTGAGGGTGCTAGAAACAATAGACTGTGACGGTTCTATTTTGCATTGCCTGTAATGAGGCGATATTAGCGATCCTAGTGGTGAGCAACTATATAATGTTTGCATATTTACTACGTATTGAGCTTCGCGACTGTATATACTGGACTGTGGTTGTATCACGAAACTGTTTCGTATCGAAACGGTTTCATTTGTAAAACACTTTCAAAAAAACTGTTCCAGCTTTTTTTACTCATCTCTAGTACACACTACCCATGATCCAACGCGTTGGTACAACACAGTCCAATAGCGATGTAACTTGAAATGTGGTCCCGCACGGAAATTCGCTCTATGGTCAGAATTTTATGTGTTAAACACGTGTCTCCCATCCAAATCCATATGAAAATGTTAGAGGTTTACGGTGACCAAACAATAAGTGTGCAACACGTGAGAGAATGGTGCAGAACGTTATCTGGCGGATGAACAGATGTTAGCGATGAGCATTGCAGCGTCAGACAGTCCAGTCCACAGTAACCAACGCCGCCAATACAGTCTGGGTTGAAAAACCGATTCAGGAAGACAGAGGAACAATAAGAGTCATGGGTATGGAAGGAGTCCCTTCAATTTAGGCCAAAGAATATATAACAAATTTATATTTAAATATCCTAATCTTGTCAATTCTAATATCTGGGGGAGAAAAAACTCCATTGCACAAAAAAGACTTAATCCCATTATTATTATTATTATTATTATTATTATTATTATTATTATTATTATTGTAATTATTATTATTATTATTACGTTGATTACATTTACAATCACGCAATCAGAATGCTAGGAATAATACGGTCAATAACTTATTCTTTTTCCACGCCCGACTCTCTTTTAATGCTATACTATACATTGGTGCGATCGAAACTCGAATATGCATCTGTAGTTTGGAACTCGATTACAATTACGGACTCGGCTAAATTAGAAAATATACAAAGAAAATTTATATCCTTATGTTCATTCAGATTTCTGCCCATTAATTCCGGGTATAGTTATGAGAGAAAATGTGAATATTTTAATTGTCAAAATCTATATGCTAGACGCCATGAGCTAGATTACCTGTTTTTTTGTAAAGTCCTCAAAGGTATATATCCTGTGACTCCTTCTTAAACAATATTACCTTACGTATTCCAACAAAAGATATGAGAGCCCACAAACTTTTCTATATTAGAAATTCGAAATTTCTTTCACCAGTCTCCAGATGCATTAAAAATGCCAACATGCATGGCTGCGAATTCGATCCCTTCAATGTATAGACTTTGTTTGCTCTTGGCAATGATTTATCATTTATGTATTCTTTTAGGCATTATACTCAATTAACATTGTCTCATAGTATTATTAGTTATCCATTCATCGTCATTATTGTAATTGTAATTATATTTATGTGTAATAATTATTTTTGTTTTATGTTTTTGTTATATTTGTGCTGAACTGTAATTGGCCACTGGCTGTTGTACAGCACATTAAAAAAAATAAATAAATAATAATAAATAAATTATTATTACGTTCCGCTTCACCCGTTAGAAATAAATATAAAGTAATTACATAATTAAAATAGGACGTTTGATCCAGGGAACATTCGTGTTTGATAGAAGAATACATGTTTTTTTATTTTTTATTTTTTTTAAATTTAATTTATTTATTTAATCTGGCCCAGCCAGGCTCTAATTCTAATTGTTTAATATGTTACTTAATTTAAATTGTATTTAAATAATTAAATTGCGATCATTTTGGTCCAGAGACCACTCATTTGGTGCAATGACAATTCCTTTAACATGTTTCCTATTTGTTATTACATGCAGCCATAGTTTAATGAACACTGACATATCATTTATTTTTAATGTGTAAACTTTATATTACTTGCTATATGTTTCCATTGAATTATGGTAATAACTTGATTTTAACCATTGTTTTCTACGTCTTCAGTAAATGGCGCTTGGTCCACTATGGTTCTGAACCCGTCAAATAACTTAAATAGTGATACAGCATGTATAGTGGTATTTAATTATATTTCTTGCTTCCGAAAATGTAAGAATTCACGATCTCCTATGTACCATTGCCATGAATGAATAAATGTGTTTTTTTTTTCCTACTCAAAAATGTTATATTTTGCACATAGGAGTTACTGCAGGAACAACAACGCTATAATCTGAGGCGGCGGTGAAAATGTATTATATTGTTATTTTAAAAGCCTTGTATATCCTTAAATATCAGTCCTATCAAAATTTTTCATAGAATAAAACTTATCAGACATCATTTGTAAAGAAACTTTTGTTATGTAGCATTTTTCACAAAAATCAATAATAAGCGAGATATTTCGATTTATTTAATTCAGGCCCCATTATAACTCCCCTTTTAAATAATGTATTTTGAATCCCATATAGCCTAAAATCTAAGATACAACGAACGTAATTTATATTCCAATTTTCATCGAAATCCGTTCAAAACATTATCGCGTGAAAAGGTAACAAACATCCAGACAGACAGACAGACAGATAGACAGGCAAACAGACAGACAGACATACAAACAAAAATTTCAAAAAAGTGATTTTCGGTTTCTGGATGGTTAATTATATATGTTAACACCAATTATTTTTGGAAAATCGAAAATTACGAGAAAGATTTTGGCTGCAGATTTATTATTAGTATAAATGATGATGATTATTATTGTGGTTATAATTGTAATTGTTATTCTGGTTTTATTATTGTTATTATTATTAGTTATTATTGTTATGATTATTATTTTTAGTATTGTTGTTATTATTACTATTATTAATATTATTATTATTACTATCATTATTATTAATATTGCTCTTCTTGTTGTTATTATTATTATTACTGTTATAATTATTATTATTATTATTATTATTATCATCATTATTAAGTGTATTATTATTGTTATTATTACCATTATTATTATTATTATTATTATTATTGTTATGATTTTTATTTTAGTATTATTGTTATTATTATTATTAATATTATTATGGTTACTATCATTATTATTAATATTGTTCTTGTTATTATTATTATTATTATTATTATTATTATTATTTTTATTAATATAAATTGGAGAATATTCAAAGAAAATTTATTTCCTTGTGTTCTTATAGATTTTTACCAAATTCTGATTATAACTATGAGATTAAATGCAATTATTTCAATTGCGGTAGTTTGTTCACCAGACGTCAGGATCTTGATTATTTATTTTTTTGTAAAGTCATTAAGGGTGATATTGATTGTGAATCCTTCATAAGCAATATCAGTCTTCGTATTCCTGCTAATGGTTTAAGATTTCATAAATTGTTTTATAATAAGAATCCTAAATCACTCTCTCCAGTCTGCAGATGCATTAAATATGCTAATTTGCATGGATTCAACTTGGATCCATTTAATGTGTAGTATATCTTTGAGTTTAACTCACTGATCTAATTTTAATAATTACTTGTCCATTTTATTTCTTGCATTTGTTCAATTGATTAATGTAGACTATTCCATTATTTCAATTATCTCATTGTACTAATTTTATAATTTTATAATTTTTATTTGATCAATGATTGATGTAGACCATTATATTGTTTGTATTTCATCTCATTGCCATTTTCTATCATTCATTCTCATCATCATTTGTTGTTTTGTTCTGTTTTGTATCGTGCAAAACTGTAATTGGCCTTGTGCTGTAGTTTTTGCACGTTAATATTCTAAATAAATAAATAAATAAATAAATAAATAAATAAATTATTCAAAATGACACTAATTCAATTTCACAATGGTCTGTTGAAAATGGAATGAAAATTAATCAATCCAAAACTTTTGTTATTTCCTTTTCACGGAAAACTATCTCCCTAAAATTTAACTATTCTCTCAGTAATGTCGTAATTACTAGGAAAGATTGTATTAGAGATCTCGGTGTCCTACTTGATTCAAAATTATATTTCCATGATCATGTGCAATATATTTATACCCATTCGTTAAGAATGCTTGGTCTAATTAGGTCTATAACTTATTCTTTTTCCACTCCTATGTGTTTATTAATTTTATACTATACGTTGGTTAGATCCAAGCTTGAATATGCATCTGTTGTATGGAACTCCATTACTTCCACTGACTCGGCTAAATTGGAGAATATCCAAAGAAAATTTATTTCCTTGTGTTCTTATAGATTTTTACCAAATTCTGATTATAACTATGAGATTAAATGCAATTATTTCAATTGCGGTAGTTTGTTCACCAGACGTCAGGATCTTGATTATTTATTTTTTTGTAAAGTCATTAAGGGTGATAGTGATTGTGAATCTTTCATAAGCAACATCAGTCTTCGTATTCCTGCTAATGGTTTAAGATTTCATAAATTGTTTTATAATAAGAATCTTAAATCTCTCTCTCCGGTCTGCAAATGCATTAAATATGCTAATTTGTATGGATTCAACTTGGATCCATTTAATGTGTAGTATATCTTTGAGTTTAACTAACTGATCTAATTTTAATAAATATTTGTCCATTTTATTTCTTGCATTTGTTCAATTGATTAATGTAGACTATTCCATTATTTCAATTATCTCATTGTACTAATTTTATAATTTTATAATTTTTATTTGATCAATGATTGATGTAGACCATTATATTGTTTGTATTTCATCTCATTGCCATTTTCTATCATTCATTCTCATCATCATTTGTTGTTTTGTTCTGTTTTGTATCGTGCAAAACTGTAATTGGCCTTGTGCTGTAGTTTTTGCACGTTAATATTCTAAATAAATAAATAAATAAATAAATAAATAAATAAATTATTCAAAATGACACTAATTCAATTTCACAATGGTCTGTTGAAAATGGAATGAAAATTAATCAATCCAAAACTTTTGTTATTTCCTTTTCACGGAAAACTATCTCCCTAAAATTTAACTATTCTCTCAGTAATGTCGTAATTACTAGGAAAGATTGTATTAGAGATCTCGGTGTCCTACTTGATTCAAAATTATATTTCCATGATCATGTGCAATATATTTATACCCATTCGTTAAGAATGCTTGGTCTAATTAGGTCTATAACTTATTCTTTTTCCACTCCTATGTGTTTATTAATTTTATACTATACGTTGGTTAGATCCAAGCTTGAATATGCATCTGTTGTATGGAACTCCATTACTTCCACTGACTCGGCTAAATTGGAGAATATCCAAAGAAAATTTATTTCCTTGTGTTCTTATAGATTTTTACCAAATTCTGATTATAACTATGAGATTAAATGCAATTATTTCAATTGCGGTAGTTTGTTCACCAGACGTCAGGATCTTGATTATTTATTTTTTTGTAAAGTCATTAAGGGTGATAGTGATTGTGAATCTTTCATAAGCAACATCAGTCTTCGTATTCCTGCTAATGGTTTAAGATTTCATAAATTGTTTTATAATAAGAATCTTAAATCTCTCTCTCCGGTCTGCAAATGCATTAAATATGCTAATTTGTATGGATTCAACTTGGATCCATTTAATGTGTAGTATATCTTTGAGTTTAACTAACTGATCTAATTTTAATAAATATTTGTCCATTTTATTTCTTGCATTTGTTCAATTGATTAATGTAGACTATTCCATTATTTCAATTATCTCATTGTACTAATTTTATAATTTTATAATTTTTATTTGATCAATGATTGATGTAGACCATTATATTGTTTGTATTTCATCTCATTGCCATTTTCTATCATTCATTCTCATCATCATTTGTTGTTTTGTTCTGTTTTGTATCGTGCAAAACTGTAATTGGCCTTGTGCTGTAGTTTTTGCACGTTAATATTCTAAATAAATAAATAAATATAATAAATAAAATAAATTATTATTATTATTGTTATTATTACTATTATTATCATTACTATTATTATTATTATTACTATTGTTGTTATTATTATTGTTATTATTACCATTATTATTATTGTTATTATTATTGTTATTATTATTATTATTATTATTATTATTATTATGATTATTATTAGTATTATTGGTTTTATTATTACTATTATTATTATTGTTATTATTACTATTATTATCATTACTATTATTATTATTACTATTGTTATTATTATTATTATTACCATTATTATTATTGTTATTATTATTGTTATTATGGTTATTATTAGTATTATTGGTTTTATTATTACTATTATTATTATTATTGTTATTATTACTATTATTATCATTACTATTATTATTATTACTATTGTTGTTATTATTATTATTGTTATTATTATTACCATTATTATTATTGTTATTATTATTGTTATTATTATTATTATTATTATTATTATGATTATTATTAGTATTATTGGTTTTATTATTACTATTATTATTGTTATTATTACTATTATTATTATTGTTATTATTACTATTATTATCATTACTATTATTATTATTATTACTATTGTTGTTATTATTATTATTATTATTATTATTATTATTATTATTATTATTATTATTATAGTTGTTGTTACCATAGCGCCGCTTATCTACTAGTACTAATCATTAGGCTATTATATCACGACACAACTGTGCATTCCTTTGGCTGACCGGCATTATACTGCAGGAAGACCCGAGTGAGAATGCCTTAACTGGCGCGGTGCTCACTTCCTTACCGTACGGACCTCTGCTGTACACTTCCCTTGGCTCTGACATGTTTACGGAAACGCTCTATCACTTGCATGTCCAGTGACCGGAAGAAGCACTACCAGCTCAACCGTTACCAATTTCGAAAATGGACGTGAATGTTGCTGATGCTGCAATTTACAGAGTAAACATTTACAAGCAACCGCAAGCTGGATTCATACAGCGTTAGAGGGGATAACTCAATAAATTGTGAGTGGTCTCTGTAGTAGAAGTTGTGAAGGCGAACTCAATATTGTGGCAACGTTTCAAAACATGAATTGCAGTTTTAAGCAAAGCTATAACAGAAGAGTAAAAATCCTGACGACAACATCGTTCTAACAAGAAACCGTCCCAAGTTGTGGAGCTTGAATTTGATGAAAATGCGTATTTAAGCTGATTTTCGTTCCTTAAGAAACGTAGCCATACTCGTTCCTTTCGCTCTTTTTCTCCTTTACGAAATATTCATTCATTCATTCATTCATTCATTCATTCATTCATTCATTTAGTGTTCTGCCCAAGGGCAGGCCATTCACTGCAAACCCAGCTTTCTTCAATCTTCCCTATTTTCTTCCTTGCTCTTTGTCTCCTCATATGATCCATATATCTTAATGACATCTATCATCTAATATCTTCTTCTACCCCGGACTCTCCTCCCGTTCACCATTCCTTCTAGGGGCAGGGCATGATTACGCCCCACGGTCAGGTAAGATGCAGCAGATAAAAAAGGGTCGCTATTTTGTGGGCATAGTTGCGCCCCGTTCCCATCAGGTAGACAAAAGGGATATGGCATACATAGTTGCGCCCCGATGAAATAGGTAGAGAAAAAAACATCAGGGGAACTCTAGACTCGTAATCAATCAACCTTATTGATTTCTTATTCGATTTAAAGTCATTATCGATACCGTTAAAATGAACACCATGAAGTTGACAGTACTTTATTAACTATTTTTCTACCGCTTATGCAGTGATTATCGATAGCCTACCGTAAAAATGAAGACCATGAAATTGGCAGTGCTGTATTAACTGTTTTTCTACTGTTTATGCAGTGAATTGTCGATAACCTACCGTAAAAATGAACACCATGAAGTTGGCAGTACTTTATTAACTGACTTATTCAAATGAGTTTCATAAGTCTCTCAGAAATGTCTTCCGTAGCTTTTCTTTTAACACTATTCGAGTCCACACCTGTGGAGTAACGGTCAGCGCGTCTGGCTGCGAAACCAGGTGGCCCGGGTTCGAATCCCGGTCGGGGCAAGTTACCTGGTTGAGGTTTTTCCCTGGGTTTTCCCTCAACCCAATACGAGCAAATGCTGGGTAACTTTCGGTGCTGGACCCCGGATTCATTTCACCGGCATTATCACCTTCATTTCACTCAGACGCTAAATAACCTGAGGTGTTGATACAGCGTCGTAAAATAACCCAATAAAAAGACACTGTTCGATACACTTTGTCAATGTGTAAGTTCGCAGTGTGGTTATGATCAACACTTTTTTGTATATCACACACAATATATGAACTGCATTTTTTTTGTTTGTACGCCGATACCACTATAATATTTTAAGTAATTTATTTATTTTATGACAATCACTTTTGTGTGTACTATGCCCATGGGGCGCAATTATGCCATGTCTATTCTGCTACCTGACTTCTTGGGGGCGCAACTATGCCATGTCCATTCTGCTACCTGATTTCTTCGGGGAGCAACTACGCCATGCCTAGGCCTCCCAATTGACCGCGGGGCGCAACTATGCCATGCCTAGGCCTCCCAATTGACCGCGGGGAGCAACTATGCCATGCCTAGGCCTCCCAATTGACCGCGGGGCGCAACTACGCCATGCCTAGGCCTCCCAATTGACCGCGGGGAGCAACTATGCCATGCCTAGGCCTCCCAATTGACCGCGGGGTGCAACTATGCCATGCCTAGGCCTCCCAATTGACCGCGGGGCGCAACTATGCCATGCCTAGGCCTCCCAATTGACCGCGGGGCGCAACTACGCCATGCCTAGGCCTCCCAATTGACCGCGGGGCGCAACTATGGCATGCCTAGGCCTCCCAATTGACCGCGGGGAGCAACTACGCCATGCCTAGGCCTCCCAATTGACTGCGGGGCGCAACTATGCCATGCCTAGGCCTCCCAATTGACCGCGGGGCGCAACTATGCCATGCCTAGGCCTCCCAATTGACAGCGGGGAGCAACTATGCCATGCCTAGGCCTCCCAATTGACAGCGGGGAGCAACTATGCCATGCCTAGGCCTCCCAATTGACCGCGGGGCGCAACTATGCCATGCCTAGGCCTCCCAATTGACCGCGGGGCGCAACTATGCCATGCCTAGGCCTCCCAATTGACCGCGGGGTGCAACTATGCCATGCCTAGGCCTCCCAATTGACCGCGGGGAGCAACTATGCCATGCCTAGGCCTCCCAATTGACCGCGGGGCGCAACTATGCCATGCCTAGGCCTCCCAATTGACCGCGGGGTGCAACTATGCCATGCCTAGGCCTCCCAATTGACCGCGGGGCGCAACTATGCCATGCCTAGGCCTCCCAATTGACCGCGGGGCGCAACTACGCCATGCCTAGGCCTCCCAATTGACCGCGGGGCGCAACTATGGCATGCTTAGGCCTCCCAATTGACCGCGGGGCGCAACTATGCCATGCCTAGGCCTCCCAATTGACAGCGGAGAGCAACTATGCCATGCCTAGGCCTCCCAAATGACCGCGGGGCGCAACTATGCCATACCACCTTCTAGTGCATCTTCGGTAGGCAGTTTCTTCTCAGCCAATAATCCAACCAAATACTTTTCCTCTCCTTGATCAGTTTCAGCATCATTCTTTCTTCATCCACTCTTTCAAACACAGCTTTATTTCTTATTCTGTCTGTCGACTTCACGCGTTCCTTTCTTCTCCATATCCACATTTAAAATGCTTCTATTCACTTCCCTTCACTTCGTCGTATTGTCCATGTTTTTGCCTCACACAATGTCACACTCCATACAGAGCACCCCAATAGTCTCTTCTTTAGTTATTTTTGCAAAGGTCCACAGAAGATGCTCCTTTTTCTATTAAAAACTTATTTACCATTGCTATCCTCCTTCTGACTTCTTGGTAGCAGCTTATGTTACTGTCTATAGTTCAACCCAAGTATTTGAAGCTGTCCACTTGCTCTACTGCATCATTTAAAATTCACAAGTTTATCTTCTGTATTTTTCTTCCTATGACCTTGCTCTTCGTCTTATATGCATTTACCTTCACCCCATACTACTCACAGCTGAAATATAACGATTTGAAAATCGATGCCACTTATGCCACGTCTTGCGCGCACTCGAATTCTCATAGTTTCGCTATACCGTATCACAGCTCCCGCATTAATGTTCTAATCCAGGGATGTCGAACAGCGCTCTCGAGCTGAGAAATGAAGAGCCTTCACTCCTCCCTTACCGTGCAACGGTCGAACACAGATAGCAGACAGACCGGGCGAATGATCGTAAACAAAAGCGGAACTGCTAAAGCAGCGGCGATTGGTACTTTGATAACTTTTATACATCTTACTAATTGATTAGGAGCTTTTTTAGATTTGTACTTGATGAACACTGATGAACAAAGGCCTATATGAGGACGAATGATGATCATGATGATGATGATAATAATAATAATAATAATAATAATAATAATAATAATAATAATAATAATGAATAATTTCAAGGGAAAAATTGTTTCGGGGCCGGGTATCGATCCCGGGGCCTCTGGTTGAACGTACCAGCGCTCTCCGAACTGAGCTACCCGGGAACTCCACCCGACACCGTCTCAACTTTTCCCTTTATATCCACACAACTCGCGTGGGTTGACGAAACGCCAGAGACCCACATCGAGTGCACAAAAACTCTGTGTGACTTGGAATTGTGGTTTTCTGTTACCGTACACAGTGACGTATATGTCATGCAAATCTAGTCTTTCAGGTGAAGCTTCCTGTAAAGCAGATTTGAATAATTTCAAGGGAAAAATTGTTCCGAGGCCGGGTATCGATCCCGGGACCTCTGGTTGAACGTACCAGCGCTCTCCGAACTGAGCTATCCGGGAACTCCACCCGACACCGTCTCAACTTTTCCCTTTATATCCACACAACTCGCGTGGGCTGACGAAACGCCAGAGACCCACATCGAGTGCACACAAAAACAAAATCTGTGCAAAGCAATTAACAACACATTTTTAGCTTCAGAACACTAGCCAATTAAAAAAATGACACTTTTCTTGATAGTTCATTCCCTATTTGCAATATTTTTTATCCTTAAAACTAAAGAAAAAAGATATTTTACTCACAACTTCAAATTAGTGTAACTGAAAACATTGACATTAGGACAAATGTTTACATGACTTTTTTGCTCAGAGTGTCTTCGGAAATAAGCTCCGTAAGTGACGATAATCCTCGTGGATCACCCTTTATATATATCCGCCACATCGGAGTTGGATCATATATTTAGACGGGAAGTGAGTCATGCGTCGTGTCAAATGGCATTACAAAATTCACAGAAATCCAGTGGTGCAATCGATTTACTTCTCCTTTCATTCGCCTACAAGTTATGAACAAGCTAACAGAAATTCTTTTCATATGACAGCGGGCATGGTACTGTGTGATGTGTTTAATATGTTTTCGTGTTACTACACACAGAAAGGAAGGCGCTTAACCCAATCAGTACGAGAACATCCGGGGAAATTCTCGCATAGGCGTCAGTGATGCGTTGCAGGCAGTGGTTTAAATTTTGAATCGTTCGTGTATATAAAGTCTTTCAAATGATCCCATATGTAGATATAAAACTGTGGTCATTCAATAGGACCACGTCTACCAAACCCATGTCCCGAAAATTGAATTTCTAACAGTGCGTGAATATTATAATTTATCAGGAAAGTGATGGAAACACGGTGCGTTGTAATATGCGTGTTTAATGATCAATTTGAGATGTCTTCGATAAATCGGGTCCAAAAACCCGAGTATCCCATATCCCACACAACAATATAATTTTTATCATCATTGGAAGTATTAAAAGTAGATATTTAAAGTACTACAACACTTATATTGCTTTTACAACAATAGCAGATATCCATTGGTTCATAGCCCACAATGTTTATCATAGTGGTAGAGCAAAGTATTTGAACAGTGATATGTTTCTGAAGTGTTAGTGAAATCAAGACAGTGTCAGTGAAATGTGTCGCAGTTCCAGTGCAGTGAGTGAGTTGACAGCGAAATGAATGTAGTGCTGAAAGGTACTTGTGCATGTATGAACAATCATAATATATATACTCGTGGTTTAAGTTCGAACTTAGAGTTAAGTTACAATTTAGATTTACTTTAAATGTTATTTTAAATGATCGTGGTTAATTTAATTTATGATGTTCTTTTATTATTATTATTATTATTATTATTATTATTATTATTATTATTATTATTTATATTAATTATTATTATTAATTTCTTATTAATTATCATTATTGAGTGTAATTAGTTACCACTGCCACCGGGTATTTACCCATTTGTAGTGTGAATAAATACATACATTATGATTTAACATTGTATAAATGAAGAAATCATCAATAAAAGATTCTAACTACAGAGGTGTGAAAATTATTAGAATAATCTTAATTTTAAAGATTTTTTAATATTTCCTTCACAAATATTCATTGAATTGATGAATATTGGTATATAATATTACTATACTGATGTAGGATATATTTACTAATAACAATGCCGGAAAGCATTGTTGTACATTGGTATTTTTCTTATTTTACAATTGTTATGGGATTTCAGAAATTATTATATTATGTTGGCGGAATTGGAAACATAAAAAATTAATGAAGAAATGCTTTAAACAAATTGTTCTTTGAGTTTACATTGTTGTCAAGGTTCAAATGAACATATACATCTGTTTTGTGCATATAATTTTTTATGTTTCCAATTCCGCCAACATAATATAATAATTTCTGAATTCCCATAACAATTGTAAAATAATAAAAATACCAATGTACAACAATGCTTTCCGGTTTTGTTAGTAGTAAATATATCCTACATCAGTATAGTAATATATACCAATATTCATCAATTCAATTAATATTTGTGAAGGAACTATTAAAAAACCTTTAAAATTAAGATTATTCTAATAATTTTCACACCTCTGTAAGAAAATCTATGGTGCACAGGTTCACTTCTGCTTCCGTATCAGTTATAATTTTCACTTGATTTTCTCGTCTTGTATGCAAAATTTTTCGGAAAATATTAACCGCAATAACATGCGAACCTGCTGTTCATATTGGATTATATTTATAGTAGGATCGGAAATGGAAGTTCACCTTGGCACAAATTCAGATTTTGTTAGATAGCACCTTTTTCTGGTGAGCCCTTCAATTATACAAGCACATTTTTTTTTTCACTATCGTGTTTTTTTTTACAGCTATAGTTGTTAGATCTTGAAAATTAGAATTTCTACACAGAATTTTGTTACTAGGGAAACCATTTTTCATAAAATTAAACTATACTGAAATAGACCCATTACAGTGCACTTATTGTTACTTAGTTACCATTACAGTATAGTTTTGCAAAGGCTTTGGAATAATATTACTCTAAATTTTCAAAGCAAGCTGTATATTATATTTGCAATTTTAAAAACATGATTGTGCAAAAAATGTACAATACACGGTTGTGAAGTGCATTATAAAATCTCAGAAATTGAAATCTCGTTCTGCTTCTTTTTCAAACTTTTTCTCCAAGTTGTAAAAAGCACTTTCCAACCTCGTATCGTAAAATACTATTACAACATCTTCCCTTAATCACATAATGTTTTACAAATTTTACAGTTTTACTTTAAACACATAAAATTCAGCCTTCTTTCATTAGTAAATCTCTGCATAGCTTGAATTTATTAGACAAAGCTTTTGTTAACATAATATCAGAACTCAGAAACTAGTAAACGTTGCTACCTTTTGTCGTCCTTCTTTTGTTTTTCTTCATTTGTTTTATTGAAACAATGTGAATCGAAGTAATTATTAAAGTAATAGAGAAAATGTATATATTAAAAATAAAAATCATATATTAGAAAAATTATATTTATAGAAAGATCAGAATCCAAGCAGTCTATCTGAAGGGTTCAGAACCATAGTGGGCCAAGCACCATTTATTAAAACCATAGAAAACAAGGGTTAAAATGAAGTTATTACCATAATTCAATGGAAACATATAGCGAGTAATATAAAGTATGCTCATTAAAACTAAATGGCATGTCAATCTTCATTAAGCTATGGTATTTACTTTACTTTAACTCTTGCTTTTTTCGTTTTTAAGAAATGGCGCTTGGCCCACAATGGTTCTGAACCCTCCATTTGACAAACGGCTTTTGAAAGTATACAATGTCTGACAGCCTCATAAGATTCACTCATGTCAATTCTATTTCTCCATATAGTGACTCAGCATTCACTTCTACATATTGGTGTGGATAAAGTTACAACATTGCAAATTTTACGGAATTGTATTGTATTTATTAACATTCCATGGTATTCATACATGCTTACAGCTAGAATATGGAACAAGTCAAAAAAATTAATACTATTATAAAATCTTAATTTATAGTCACAGTCTAGATGAAATATACACAGACGAGATTTACAATATAGTCTACTAGTACAGCACAAAGTTTAGTATCAATTTCATGAAGTGTTATTGAATGTCATGAATTCACCTACAGAATAGAAGGCGTGAGAAATTAGGTACTTTTTTAATTTGGCCCTAAATAATTTTATGTTTTGAGTTTCATTTTTATATCGATAGGGAGGCTATTACAAATTTTTACTGCCATATAACGCACTCCTTTTTGATAGCACGCTAGACTTGCCGATGGAGTATGAAAGTCATTTTTTGACGTATATTTATGCTATAAACTGTAGAATTAGTTACAAAGTTTTCACGATTACATACGAGGAATATTATTAATGAAGAGATATACTGACAAGCCATGGGCATTACTTGTAGTTTTTTGAAAATAGTCCTACACGATTCCCTAGATTTGGCACCTACTATTATTCTAATTACTCTTTTTTGTAATAGAAATATATTGTTACTATCTGTGGAATTTCCCCAGAATATTATTCCAAAACTCATTACCGAGTGGAAGTATGCAAAGAATATTGTTTTTAAGGTATTGATATTTACTATTTTTTGCATAGATCTAATAGCAAAACAAGCTGAATTTAATTTGGGGGTAATTTCTTTAATATGATTTTTCCAATTTTACACATTATCGATTTTTAAGCCAAGAAATTTGGTTGTTGTTGTTTTAGAATTTATAAAACAATTATATTACCGGTTCTTCTGTATGGTTGTGAAACTTGGACTCTCACTCTGAGAGAGGAACATAGGTTAAGGGTGTTTGAGAATAAGGTGCTTAAGAAAATATTTGGGGCTAGGCGGGATGAAGTTAGAGGAGAATGGAGAAAGTTACACAACGCAGAACTGCACGCATTGTATTCTTCACCTGACATAATTAGGAACTTAAAATCCAGACGTTTGAGATGGACAGGGCATGTAGCACGTATGGGCGAATCCAGAAATGCATATAGAGTGTTAATTGGGAGACCGGAGGGAAAAAGACCTTGAGGGAGGCCGAGACGTAGATGGGAGGATAATATTAAAATGGATTTGAGGGAGTTGGGGTATGATGATAGAGACTGGATTAATCTTGCACAGGATAGGGACCGATGGCGGGCTTATATGAGGGCGGCAATGAACCTTCGGGTTCCTTAAAAGCCGTTTGTAAGTAAGTTGTAAGTTGTTTCTAATAAGGATCCATTATTAATTATTGCGCCAGAAATTTGCGACGTTGAATTTGTACAGGATTTAAATATAAACACTACAAAAAGTAGGGGATTTAATATTGATCCTTGAGGAATTCCATTATTAATAGTTCCCCATGTTGATGTAGATTTCATAGTTGTATTGATTTCAACTTTCTGTTTTCTATCTATGAGATATGAGTGAAACCATTGGTGTGCAACACCTTTAATTCCATAATAATCTAATTTATCTAGCAGCATTTTATGATTTATACAGTCAAATGCTTTGGATAAATCACAGAATATCCCTCCAACTTGTAATTTTTTATTAACTGCCTCCAGAATTTTGTCAGTTAAACTAAATGTTGCATTTTCTGTGCCTTTATTTTTTCCTAAATCGAAATTGTTCTGGGACTAAAATGTTGTATCTTTCTAGATAATGATATAATCTTTTATACATTACTTTTTCAAAGATTTTGGGGAAGACTGGTAGAAGTGATATAGGTCTAAATCGAAATTGTTCTGGGACTAAAATGTTGTATCTTTCTAGATAATGATATAATCTTTTATACATTACTTTTTCAAAGATTTTGGGGAAGACTGGTAGAAGTGATATAGGTCTGTAATTTTCTGGATACTATATACAGGGACATCATTTTATTTTTACTTCAATTTTTATTGTACCTGAGTTTTTGAATGTACTTCACTCCTACCCCTTCTACTAATGAAGTTTCAACTGTTTTCCAGACAGAATCAAGGCCGCTTATAGTAAACAGCACTGAGTTACTGAGTATAGTACGTTCCAGAAATATGTTCGCGTTTTCCAGTGACGAAAGAACTTTCAATATTGAATCATATTTTCGCACAGGTACTGTCCGTTTGCCTACGTCGCATCCCGATTTCCCTCACCTGCTTCTGCACGGCCCTCTGTAAAAGCAGGGCTGTCTTAGCTCTTTTCTGAAAACATTAATTTCTGAGGAATTGGACGTTTACGTAATATTATACAGCTGTTTAATTTAACTTAAATAAAAGGGCCTCGTTAATTAATTAACTGTCACGTGATTTCCTCCCTTTCTACAATCCTGCGGCATAACCACTTGGACGGACAGTAGATAGCATGTCTGAGTAATTCTATATTTTCGGGTCGGGCAGAAGTGAAGATTGAATTTACATTACATAAGGTACTCTTTTATAGAGTAGCTACAGAATTATTTCAACATGAGTTACTAGTACGAAGGACGAAACTGGTAATTGGAATTAGATGCAATAGTCTATAGTGCGATAATATGCACAAAAGAACTTAAGCCTGTAGGCTATCGAAATGAATGGCTACCATCTTCAAAAATATGTTTAAATATCCATATTATGATTATTTTTCAATTGAACTTCATTATTCTCTATATTGTACGCTAATGTGCTGTAGACAGTATAATATACAGTGCATAATGAATACTTTCGCATGGATAGCTCAGTTCGTGAGTAAAAACACTTATTCTTAATACATTACTGCATTTTGGTTAAATAAAAATCCTAATGAAAATTATCGAACTCAAAATCGCGATATTTCCTAGTTTACGTAAATGGATGAAGTACTTTTCTTCCCTCCTATATATAGTAAAGTGATTTGTTTGTGTTTTACGCCAGTATCATCGAACTCCAGTTGTGGAAGGGGGTAGCGAATGGGTTTTCCGGTTCTCTAAAGGTATAGCCAAGTTAATATTAAAAATGTCAGTAAAAATAAAATGATGTCCCTGTATAAGAATATACAACGTTTCGAAATCAGTGCTGTAAAATTCGTAATCTGAGGCTAAATTTCTTAGTGAAGCTGAAGTTATCGTTACACATGCATAATTATAGGTCTAATCTATTAATGCACACAGCTCGTGCACTATCAAGTTGAAAACTGATATTACGAGTAGATATATCTATATTCAGAACTTTATGAAATGACTTGATGCAGTGACTGGATCTACTAGACAGGACCCTAACTAGGATTATGGTCATGACTGAAGCCCAATTCTAACCACATTCCCGAGAGTCGGTCCCTGGGGCGACATAATGTAATACCACTATCCCAATGCTTGGATACTAGTGTGCGCCTGAGGAGACCCAAATACGCGAATTCCAATAATTGTGATGTAGTCTACTAACGTGAATTAACCCATCGTGATGAAAGCAACAGCTAAGGTGCAGCCTTCATGCTGCTAGGAGACCACGGTCATGAATTCGAATCCCGCCTACACCATTATTGTTCCTCCCTTGTCAATATCGCGCTTTGTGTTGCGTTCCTACGTAGCGTCAAGTTTAACCTTTTCACATGATATTATTAAGAAGTATTGTCTAAGATATATCTTGGTGAGTTTATTGTATAACGTGCGAGAGAGAATTTATAATATATCTTTGAAGTCACCATTAGCCTGAAAGATCAAATTCAAAGTTCAAACAAAGAGGATTACATAGTATTTAGACTATGAGTGGCCAAACGCCTATAGAACCAGGAGATATTGCACGTCAAGCATGCTCTGCTAAGGTCAATAACTTTCCATATAAAATAGGAAAACGACCTTAAAGGATATGCTTTGCAGGTTGCTTACGCCAGGGGTTGCCTCGTATGAGTTACAATTGGGGATCTATGATTTAAACTCGTCACAACTGGGTAGCCAGAAGTGCGTCGTATTACGAATTAATCACGTGCTTTTAAAAACCAATCAGACTTCAGTAGAGATTAAGGACGATGCGATACTGCATTTTAAGGGGTTAGGTACAGCTTACAGCAGTAAAATGTTTGGAAATATTCAACATTTTTTTCCTCCATTACTGTATTTTGTACAAAAATGAAAATTGGTATGTGTAAAACACTGTCCTTCTACAAAAAAAAAAAAATATTTTTACGATTTAAAAAAAGAAATTATATTTCTTTTTACAAATTCAAAATGGTGGCAGTTCACTGTACAGTGATTAAACGTTTCCCTCATAATTCATAAACTTGTTAACTTTTTCATGTTCTCTCTCTTTTATTTTATTACTGAAACGCATGTTTACAATATCATGCTCTTTCAACTACAGTCCTTAATAAATAATTTTTTTCGCTAAACTGGAGAATTCCCACGGTATCTTTGAACCGTGCCGTTACGTTTAGTACCAAATTTAAGTAAATACACAATCTTGCCAACATAAGAACACGACGTTGGTGTGTGGCATCGTTGGAGGGAGAAATTTGTTTCTTTTCTCTCTCTACCTCCTTCGTTCTGAACATTACTGAGAGATAGCACCACTGTTAGCTACAAGATATATTTGCGCAAATATATTGAAGTAGATTACGTGACTTAGATGAGAGTCTCGAGACAAAATAGTTTTGCTATGTTTCTTCTTTTATTAAATGTTAAGCACAGGAACGCCATTTCGTAATTTTATTTAAGAAACAGGCCAAACAAATTATCTTTGCATCAAAAACGGATGCTCCCTGGACCAAATTATCGTATTTTATAATTGATTGAATGCAACAGAAGCCAGAAGTCTTGCACTTGACTAATGCAGTGAATTATTTAAGAATATAGTCGCAAATTTTACTACCACCATTTCCATTGTGTTTTGTTTGGCACGGCTCGGTACGGCCTGGTGACTAGTGGCCAGCGAGTAACGTCGACTATCGATATTGCTCTGCCGTGGGTATTATCCAGTTGTTCCTTTTTTATTTTGTGTTAGACGAAAGTACTGATACTTGACCATTTTTAAATGAATTTATTTTTTATCAGACAATCTATCAAAGGTAAAGAAGTGATATTGCATCATATTGTTGATATGACATGCATAAATACACACAAAAAATGTCATCACAGAATGTTGGATAGTTTTGGAGTTAGGTGGGAAATGCTTCATCACTGCACAGTGAAATGAATTTAAAAAAATGTAAATAATTTTTTTTAAATCGTAAAAATATTTCTTCATGTAGCAGAAGGACAGTGTTTTACACATACCAATTTTCATTATTGTACAAGATGCAGTAATGAAGGAAAAAATTGTTGAATATTTCCAAAATTTTACTGCTGTAAACTGTACTTAACCCCTTAAGCAATACTAGGCATCGATACTGAATCCCATATTTAATATAGATACTACCATGATATGGAAAAGACAGTAGGCTATTGATACTTAAAGTATGGATGGTATCATTAAAATTTATTAAAAAACAATGTCACTATATTGGGCCTATTTTAGGTGACGTTGCTTGTACTTTTTTTTTCTTTTTTGTTTTCGATGCTCCATTCATTGAATATTTCCAGCATTATATTATTTCGATATTCATGAGTGTGCCTTGAGTCCATTTCCTTCAGTGAAAAATTAGCAGATATAAAATTCATAACTTCCAATATGTGCAGTTTCATCTATGGACGTGTTTTAAGAGATATTTAGCTGGGTCACTGGTTCAGAAGAAACTACCTACTGAGAGATGCACTGGAAGGAATAGTGAACGGGAAAAGAGTTCGGGGCAGAAGAAGATCATCAGATGATAGACGACATTAAGATATATGTATCATATGCGGAGACAAAGTGGAAGGCAGAAAATAGGAAAGACTGGAGAATGCTAGGTTTGCAGTGAAGCAAGGGTGAAACGGATCACCAGCTGAATCGGGTCAGTTCTCTCACCTTCAGATTAAAGGGCACTCTACATATGTCTCTTACTATTTCCAATTTTTATATCTCTTTTTGACGCGTAATTTCTTCAAAACCGAAAATTATTATTTTTTTTTTTTCATATTGAGATCATAGGCTAGTCTCTCATTTTCTTCTATAATTTATTATTCTCTGCTATCAACTCCCCTATCTTCTCGCTGATACGTTATACCTTTAGTCTTAAGTTTTATAAAGTCTCTTTCTTCGTTAGTACTTCAACCTGATTCACTCCTGTATTAATCTTCATTTCCTCTCTCCTTAATTCACTTACTTTGTCATTTCCTGAAATTTATTGTACCCACTTTTCCATATCCTCTCTCGGTACTTCACTTCTTCCTAAATTCTCACTCGGCGAATGACATATTAGGAGTCCAGAGCTAAAGTGGATCAAGTCCAAGAAACGTAGTTTTCAGATAATGGCACTAAATAGTAATATGCGTTACAAGAGCGGTATGTTGAAGTTTTCATGTACGAGGAAAAGTTTGAAAAAGCGAAACGTAGTTGAGCTTTTTTAATTTCCGAGAATTGAAAGAAAACATACCGCTCGTGTATCGTACATTATTTTGTGCGAAGATCGTTTATTACATACCTGAAAGAGGAATTTCTAATTAGTTGCAATGAAATCTCCATCTTGGTTTCTGTTCAATGGCGGAAAATTTGCAAAACAAAAATATCTATCTTCAACATTGTTGCTTTAAAATGTTTTCTGTGTTTACTATACTCCAGCAGGCCGTGATATACGTCTGTCTTTTTTCCCCCCAGTCTATGATGAGTCTGGAATCTTGTTGATTTTTTCACGGCTTCCTTAATGTTACTTGCATCACGAATGCAGTAACTTTAGTGGGTGGAGTTGTAGAGTTTACTTAATTTTTGCAAATATTTAAAAGCAATAATTAACGGTGCAATTTAGGTGAAATTGCAGTGGTACAGTAAGTTTCCAATTTATAATTATTACTATATTGAACGTCTCTAAAAATAATATGTTAAAAGCCTAAAGCAGTAAAATCAATGTGTTACTTAAGCGGTAAGAAGAGGGAAATTGTTATGTGTGTTAGGTTGGGAATACTGACTGGAATTTTAGACTTTCCGCGGATTGGTTTTCTGCGGAAACCAAGCAAATACGCACGATCTCGCACAAAAGTTAATTTGCTGTAGTGGATTATCTAATTTCACTAGCAATAATTTTATTGCTCCATTCTCAAATTCTAGATTTATATAATATAAAAAAATTGCGATGTTAATTGATGCAACGCTTTGGTGACTTGATCCACTATGGATCAGAACAACGTGAACAAATAATCTGAGTCAAAAGTGACTGGTGTCACCTACCGGCGAATGCTTGGAATTAAGACTTGATTGGAAAAGATCCAACTTCAGATAATCAGAAAATGAATGAAACCCCAGATCACATATAGATTGCTCATTCCTATGTTAAAATCGGTTGCACTTTGAAGAGAACACCTGCCAGGATCGCCACCCGTCCGCCGTAAAAGAACACGAGATGGCAGTACAGTCGCTAATGGAATTCAAATGGGAGTTATAACGTGATTCCTTATGTAACAACTAGGTGGCAGCATAGTAAACCTCACAAAAGTTGTTACCGTCGAAACCTATAACGCCGCGCAATCTGGGTATATATGATCTAGGATTAAACTCAGTTTATGAAAATCTGTGGCTTGATTCACTTTAGCTCTGAACGCCTCACATATACTTGACCAGCCGGAGTGTTGAGCACAAGCGACTGCTTTCGCCAGAGTTCTGTTGTAGACTATATATATGGTTAGCTATAAATTAAATTCGCCTTGACTCTTTCAGCACTTTTGTTTCCAAATTGCTATTTTTCTAACGATACTAGACAAATATAGAAAACCCAATATCGAATCCACATTTAGTCAGTATCGCAAGTAAAGTATCGATACCTACTTATATCGATATTATCGCAGCGTCACTAGTCGAAATTATTTCGTTGTAGTAGGAAGTTTCTCTCATGGCGGTTTTGTTCATATTTTGTTTTAATGTTAAATCATAATATTAGAGTTATAGTGGTGTAGTATTGTAGGAATAATGGAGTGCTTAAAGATATGGTGGGAGGAAATTCAAAGGGAGAAGTACTGGAAAGCAAGCAAGAAAGTTGATGCAACACGTCAAAACAAGAAGTCAACACTCGCGTTCCGGTACCTTCACAATGCCTAGTCACAAAGCTGCCTGTAGTATCGGCATACGTACTGTACAGCACATGAAAGGTGAGCCTAGAAAAAACTAAGAACAATGTGACATGGTTGACTTACCTACTCCAAAAAAAAAAAAATGTAATCTAAAGAAGCGAGTGTGTGATTGAAATGATTTTAATAAGGACGTATTGAGTCGTAAACTATTTGAAATTTATGACCGTGGTATATATCCCACGGCGAAGATATTGGTTAGAGACATTAAAGACAATAAATCTGCGTGAGAAAATTGGTCTAAACTAGCGCAGAGGTAGTTTCCTTGGTACTTCGCTTATACATCTTCAACTGTTTCTTCAGTTACTTACAACAAATGGCTTTTAAGGAACCCGAAGGTTCATTGCCGCCCTCACATAAGCCCGCCATCAGTCCCTATCCTGTGCAAGATTAAGCCAGTCTCTATCATCATACCCCACCTCCCTCAAATCCATTTTAATATTATCCTCCCATCTACGTCTCGGCCTCCCTAAAGGTCTTTTTCCCTCCGGTCTCCCAACTAACACTCTATATGCATTTCTGGATTCGCCCATACGTGCTACATGCCCTGCCCATCTCAAACGTCTGGATTTCAAGTTCCTAATTATGTCAGGTGAAGAATACAATGCGTGCAGTTCTGTGTTGTGTAACTTTCTCCATTCTCCTGTAACTTCATCCCGCTTAGCCCCAAATATTTTCCTAAGCACCTTATTCTCAAAAACCCTTAACCTATGTTCCTCTCTCAGAGTGAGAGTCCAAGTTTCACAGCCATATAGAAGAACCGGTAATATAACTGTTTTATAAATTCTAACTTTCAGATTTTTGGACAGCAGACTGGATGATAAGAGCTTCTCAACCGAATAATAACACGCATTTCCCATATTTATTCTGCGTTTAATTTCCTCCCGAGTGTCATTTATATTTGTTACTGTTGCTCCAAGATATTTGAATTTTTTCACCTCTTCGAAGGATAAATCTCCAATATTTATATTTCCATTTCGTACAATATTCCCGTCACGAGACATAATCATATACTTTGTCTTTTCGGGATTTACTTCCAAACCGATCGCTTTACTTGCTTCAAGTAAAATTTCCGTGTGTTCCCTAACCGTTTGTGTATTTTCTCCTAACATATTCACGTCATCTGCATAGACAAGAAGCTGATGTAGCCCGTTCAATTCCAAACCCTGCCTGTTATCCTGAACTTTCCTAATGGCATATTCTAAAGCGAAGTTAAAAAGTAAAGGTGATAGTGCATCTCCCTGCTTTAGCCCGCAGTGAATTGGAAAAGCATCAGTTACATCAATATAACTTAAGTAACATTATGAAAATTTCCCTCTAGTGTACAATGGATTTTTTTTATATGTGTGTTAATATCACAATACGCGTTTCATATACTGTTTTTTTATTTATTTTAGTAGGTTATTTTACGACGCTTTATCAACAGCTTTGGTTATTTAGCGTCTGAATGAGATGAAGGTGATAATGCCGGTGAAATGAGTCCGGGGTCCAACACCGAAAGTTACCCAGCATTTGTTCATATTGGGTTGAGGGAAAACCCCGGAAAAAACCTCAACCAGGTAACTTGTCCCGACCAGGAATCGAACCCGGGCCACCTGGTTTCGCGGCTAGACGTGCTAACCGTTACTCCACATTCATATACTGGTATTTCGTTAGAAAATATTTGTCAAAATGACGGGCATCATCGAGGATCAGTGGCAGGTTAGGTTTGGTTTTTGGTATGCCTACCAAAAAACGTATAATATGCAAACCAAAAACGTTGAATATTACTTATGTCCCAGCCACTATAGAAACATGATAAAATACCATGAAAATGCCTTCGATTTATAGTATTGATTAGTAGAAATTGATGTGCTGACTGGGAAAGCTATAAGCTCACCCAATCCGCCCTAAATACGTACCTTACTTATGTACGAAAATCGTCGTGCGTGAACGAATATTACTGCCACATTTCTTTAATGTGACAGTGGGTTTCAGTGTCGCCAACATAGTAATAATACTACATACCTAATCAAACCTAACCTAACCTTTCTCATAATACTAAATACCTAATCAAACCTAAGCTAACCTGTCACATAATAATACATACCTGTAGTAACATTCCTCACATTTAGTATCATTTTGTTATCATGTATTGCCGGCCCTACCACTCGTGTCGGTTGCCATCTAGAGGAAGTTGATCGTACTAATTCCAGGAAGAAAATATGGCAACTTTTATTATAGTTACATTTTACATGTTTCGTGATATATTAAATGTGTTAATGTAGTAATAATTCTATATCTATACTAATAATAAATCTGTAGCCGAAATTTTTCTGGTAATTTTCGATTTTCCAAAAATAATTGGTCCTAACATATATAATTAACCACCCTGAAACCGAAAATCGCTTTTTTGAAATTTTGTTTGTATGTCTGTCTGTCTGTCGTTTGTTACCTTTTCACGCGATAATGGCTGAACGGATTTCGATGTAAATTGGAATATAAAGTAAGTTCGTTCTAACTTAGATTTTAGGCTATATGACATTCAAAATACATTATTTAAAAGGGGGTTATAAGGGGACCTGAATTAAATATATCGAAATATCTCGCTTATTATTGATTTTTGTGAAAAATGTTACATAACAAACGTTTCTTTAAAAATAATTTGCGATAAGTTTTATTCCTTGAAAATTTTTGATAGGACTGATATTTAATGAGATAAATGAGTTTTAAAATTAAAATAACTGCCATCTAAGGCCGTGTAACGAAATAAAAAAAACAAATGACTTGGTCTATAAAGGGCCTTGGACAACAACAATCGAAAGCTATGAAAGATAGCCTACAGAGAATGTTTCTGTGTTTGTATGAAGTAATATCGGAAGCTAAGTTAACCGATTTGTATAATTAATTATTATTTCACCATTGGAAAGTGTAGTTTCTCTAGATGGACATAATACTATAATGTTATTACAGTAACTTCTGATATAATAATGTAATGTAATATAATATAATATAAGTTATTTGAAGGGTTCAGAACCATAGTGGGCCAAGCGCCATTTACTGAATACGTAGAAAACAACAAGGGTTAAAATTAAGTTATTACCATAATTCAATGGAAACATATAGCAAGTAAAATAAAGTATACACATTAAATCTAAATGATGTCAATGTTCATTAAACTATGGTTGCATGTAATAACAATTTAGAAACATGTTAAAGGAATTGTCATTGCACCAAATGAGTGCTTTCTGGACCAAAATGATCAATTTAAATTAACTAACATATTAAACGATTTATCCTTCTATCAAACACGAATGTTCCCTGGATCAAACGTCCTATTTTAATTATGTAATTACTTTATATTTATTTCTAACAGGTGCAGCGGAGCGCACGGGTACGGCTAGTAGTACAATAAGAATTGAAATTGTTGTGGTTGTTATAAAAGTAGTGAAAATTGGTTTATAGCACCACATTGGCAGCGACAAAAGTGTGCAATATTCGTTCAGTGGTTGGTGGATACTCTATATTAACCCCAAAAACCTCAACAAACCAAACCTAACCTGTCACTGATCCTCGATGATATGTCATTAATGTCCGTGAAATTGACCATATTGCCTTCCATATATGAATCTTCATATATGATATCTTCTGATATCCATTCTTGAATTCCTTTATGCCCTTATATAAATCTCTAATGTTTTTATTTTTGTTATTTGTTTCTACCTCATATATGAATCTATCACAGGTTAGGTTAGATTATAGCTTTTGTTATATCTTGAATATACGAATCTGTGACAGGTTAGGTTAGTTTAGGGTTTTGATATGCTTTACATTTACGAATGTGTGACAGGCTAGGTTAGGTTAGTTTAGGCTTTTGATATGCCTCGGAAATTCAAAATTATATAAGAATGTGTTCTTTTGCTGTCCACCTTGTTTTGGTAACGCTATTGTAAAGATTTACCAAAAATGCCCGTTGTTTATTATGATCGAAGTCTTCAAGGTAAGACTATCATTAGTATTATTATTATTATTATTATTATTATTATTATTATTATTATTATTATTATTATTATTTATGTAAGGTTAGTTTAGATTAGCTTAGAAGACGTCATAGTCCTCTATCTCGGCAATCTAGGCCTATGTGAGTATGAAGATGACAGTGTTGGAATGCAGCTTTTTCAAGCGATGAGCAAGGAGTGGTAATATTTTGTTTAGTGATGTCAGTACTGGTCTCTGAATTGGCAGATGTTCAAACTGAGTTAAATTACGAATACTGTGTGTTTTCATTATTATTTGTTGTTTCACTATTTTTGAATGCTTATTTCATTCATACAAGTTATGCTTTCTTCACATTACATCGAATTGTGTGTTTTATATCCCCACGTTGCCTTCTTTCACTACAAACCACAACATTTCCACCTCCATTACGACGCATCTGTCATTTCGAACGTAATTTACTACATTTGAAACAATTTTTCCTTCCTTCAAATATATCCCTATAAAATCCTTAACTTTTCAGATCCATCTCCACAAAAATTTATGATTCAATATCGCGAACATAGTAATAATACTACACACCTAATCAAACCTAACCTAACCTCTCACATAATAGTACACACCTAATCAAACCTAACCTGTCTCGCAAAACACACCCAATCTAACCTAACTTATCACATAATACTACACACCTGTTTAATTGTAGGTTTGTTTGTTTGTATGCTATTTTATTTATTTACTTTGCTTTACTATCTGCTACGGAAATTTATAATTCTTTTCGTAGATTTTTTTTTTAAGTCTTTCAGTGGTGAATTTTCAATGACTTTCTATCCTACCTCTACATCTGTAGTATCAGTTTTATTCGTAGAGTCGTAGAAGATGAACTATTATCTTCTAGGGAAATTATTGGCTGTGACAGAAAACGAACCTTTCAAATTTGCCAATGGTCAAATGTGATGTGATATATAATAAACACAGAAGAGGATTAGTTGAATAGAATATAATTTTGAGTAACACTGGTGACCGTAACTAGCATTAAATAATGCGCATTACTAATGAATTTAATTGGCTATAACGTGCTATAAAGATTGTAAACTAACTTAAAATTCAAATTTAATTTTGAAAGTTGCGTTGTGTTACCATAAATTAATAATGCATGCATATTCAATTTAATTGCGTAAATATAAATGATTTGATCCCCAACCGAAATGTTAAATTCCAAATGTTTGGAACCGTTAACTTATGCACAGCAGAGCACATTTTTTAGCCTCTATTTTATTTTATGCTCGACCATGTCAAAATGTAGTAATTATACACCTGGTAGTAGCCCTTTAATGTACCTCATTAAAGTACACCTATTCATTATAATTCAGTTGTTCAGCCAATGAGAAATCACCATTGTACCATTATAAAACCGCAAGTATCGATTATTCTCGGATATGCAATCGAAAGACAATTAGCGAAAAGTAAAGGAGGCTGGAAATCCAGTACTGTCGCAGAAGGTTATGTTCTGTTACTATAATAATTAGCGTTAATTGTAAATAATATTCAAATAAATTCAATTTGTCATCTCGTTTTTCAATTCTAAATCAATTTCCAGGTTATATCAAGACTAATGTTCATGTTATTCTCTAGATTATATCAAGGTCAATGACATTCGTGCCTCGGAAAAAATAAATACTTTCGCGTCTGCGCACATCTCACAATTCAGGTCAGTTCCGCTCCTCACTTACATAACCATAACATGAATACTTATGAATAATTTCAAGTTAGAAATATGGTCGAGCATAAAAAGTCATATGAAACTTGCCTATAATGGTAATTAAGACGCTCGTATAAAAATTATGAAACTCGCTTGCGCTCGTTTCATAAACAAGCATACTCGCGTCTTAATTACTACCATTATAGGCTCGTTGCATAATGTACTATTATTATTTTCCTTTTAATAACTTTCCGGTCCTAAAACACCTAATAATATTATCATTCAACATTAAATCACACAAGACTCTCATAATCAATTATTTTAAAGCTGCTACTGTAGAATAATATGACGCCCAACTAGCACATGACCGCAGCAGCCATTCATGGCTGATAACAGGTCTGCCAGTCTGTCCTTACACAGGCTCTCTACTTCTCTAGTGCTGTGTAATATGAAACACCATCTGGCGCGAGTTCTGGTGACGTCAACGATTTCAGCATTACCGCTAAGTGAGACAGACACTCTTCTTGTAGTGAAGACTACCCCTATAACCTTTGCACATGCCAGGGTCATCTTTTCGTTAAGTACGCCTTTTGATGAAAAAAAAACTCATTATATTAAAATTCTTCTCTTACCATATCCTTTATTAAAAATATATAATTAGACACACATGACAAAACTAGACCAGATACTAAAAGAAATGAACAAGTATGGGAGAAAGGACACTCCGCAAAATTAACAAGAAAAAAACAGATCATGTTATAAATGGTCGGCCTCGGTAGCGTAGTAGCGCTGGCCTTCTATGCTCGAGGTTGCGGGTTCGATCCCGGCCCAGATCGATGGCATTTAAGTGTGCTTAAATGCGACAGGCTCATGTAGATTTACTGGCATGTAAAATAACTTTTGCGGGACAAAATTCCGGTACACCGGCGACGCTGATATAACCTCTGTAGTTACGAGCGTTGTTAAATGAACATTTTTTTTGTTATAAATGAGAAATTTCTGACGAGAGTATCAATAGATTAATAAAAAGACTACAGAAAATAGAAGGTAATGGAGCGAACACATAGGTCTTCTGGATGGGAATCGTAATGTGAAAGTAAATCCCTATAAACTACTCCAAAGAAGAATAATGTATAAAGACTTGGTAAAAGAAGGCAAAGGCTCCTTCTAAACGGTAAAGAAATATCACAGGCCTAAAGTAATAACAAAAAGATAGAAAGATATGTAGCTTTCTTCGTCTGTATATTTATACACTAAATTATTATTGGTGAATGTAGTGCTTTTGTTAATATAAAAATATTAAGCAGTCTTGAGTCCTCAAATAAGTCTATCTTCTGAAACTTGTTTGTAATAAAAAGACACAGAGATTCGTAGAAAAAATACTGATAAAATTCTGCTTATCGCTAATATCATATACAAAGTATGAATGTGTCTAAATGTTATTGTAATAGCCTATGCTAAAATATCCGGTGTGGCTTAGTGGATAAAGCGTCAGCACGTAGAGCTGAAAACCAGGGTTCTTGTCCCGGTGTCTGAAAGAATGTTTCTCTGTTCTACTCATTCTTCACCATATTGTAAGCCTAATGCGGAACTATTGCACATAAATATCATAATATATACTTCGGCACATCATAGTAATATGATAAGCGCAAGCAATCATTTTGTTATTCAAGACGGCGCTTTGTTCCGTCGGACCCCGGCCACATAGTCACTCGTAATGAGTGCACCTCTGCACATAGTGTGTTGGACATTGTGCCACTGTCACATATACTTTGACACAGTACATGAGGGTAGGCCACTAAAGGGAAAGAAAGAGGTAGAATTTAAACTGAGAGGATTCGATCCGGCATCGAAACTGGAATCCGGTGTGACTTAGTGGATAAAGCGTCAGCACGTAGAAAACCCGGGTTCGGGTCTCGGTGCCAAAAAGAATTTTTCTCCGTTCTACCCATTCTTCACCTTTAAAGTATAAGACTATGGAGAGCTACATGTGGCTTTATAATTAAATAAAAAGTATTGTACATTTAAAATAGTGTACAATAAATTTATAGTGTCACCTATTGAGATGTCATTAGTGCCCGAATTAACTTAAATTCGGTGTGTACAGGTGTTCTAAGATATAGGCTATTCGAAGTATGTTTCAGCACAACCAACAACGTTTATGAGAGCGCAATGGATGCAATAAATAGCGTTATTGCAGTGAGGATACCATTCACTTAACATATAAGAGAGACTGAAATTATTGCAATTTTATTGGTGTCGACATCATCATATAAAATAAAAATGATCCCGGGTGGTGACGGGATATTTTTTTACGGCTCATTCTGTATAGCCTATATTCTTCCTTTCTATAGGTGATATTTAAGTTTTATATACTTATAACAAGATAGTTTCCTTAAAACATCTTTTATTGTAGTATGAAACATTTTTCAGCTAATATTATGGCTACTATAATACAGTGTCTTCGTAAACCGATCCCAATATATCAGTATCCTGTGGATTTATAATGAGATTGTTCTTATTATTATTATTATTATTATTATTATTATTATTATTATTATTATTATTATTATTTCATTCATAATGTTCTGCCCAAGGGCAGGTCTTTCATTGCAAACTCAGCATTCCCTAGTTTTTTCTATTACCGTGGAAAGAATCATCATGCCACGTTTGCAGTTTTTCTTGGGAAAGGTAAATGCGGTAGCTTCCCGTTGTTTTTCGCACACCACTCTCTTTCTTTCGCATCTTAAAAGGTTCCAGATTATTATCATCATCATCATCATCATCATCATCATCATCATCATCATCATCATCATCATCAAGCACTACATTTCTCTATGCGTATTCTGAAGAAATCTAACCGAAGGTCAAAATAATTAGCGTACAAAACCTTTGTTCTCCCAGTTATGGAATATGGAGCAGTAGGTTGGGATCCGTACAGACAAAACGAAATTGATTCAATAAAAAAGGTCCAACGCAGCAAAATATGTCAAAAAGGGAAAGGGACATGGTGAAGAGATAGTAAAAGACTTAGGGTGGGAATCTCTCAAATCAAGGCGACGAAAAACCAGACTCACCGCATTGTTTAAGGCACAAATGGGACACAAAGCATGGACCGACATCAATGCTAGATTAGCAACACCATCATACTTAGGCAGAGCAGATCATATTAGGAAGCTTAAATGTAAAAAACAAAGAATGGACGTGGCAAAAATTTCCTTTGTTAACCGCACAATAGTCGACTGGAACAGCTTACCTGCGGCAATCTTTCAGGGCGGTCCCCTCAAAATCAATACATTTAAGGAAAGGTTGAGAAAATTAGACTGAAAATTTAATTGTAGATGCAGTGTAAATATCTAAGTTATGTCATGTAATTAAGTTGATCTATAATTAATTAAGATGATGTGTATTTTAGTTGATATGTAAATAAATTAAGGTGATATGTAATTAAGATGATATTTAATTAAGTTGGTTTGTAATTAATTAAGGTGATATGTAATTACTTAAATTGGTAGTAGTTGGGTGAAATAGAAGTACTTATAAGTTAGGTTTACTTTTGCTTATTGTAGGCGTTATTATAGAATAGTTTTTATTTATAGTCCTAGCTTCATTGCATCTATTTATTTATAGTTAGAAATAAATTTAGATTTATTTTATTTTATTTTTTTATTTTTCTTTTGTCGCTGTAATTATTGTAGAATTACAATGGTATTATTGTATTGCCACCGGGTGTATACCCAATTGCAGTGTTAATAAATACATAAATACATCATCATCATTATTATTATTATTTTTATTATTATTATTATTATTATTATTATTATTATTGTTGTAACGTACAGTTTTTAGAGCAGACTTAATGATAAAAGCTTCTTAACCGAATAACAGGTATTTCCCATAACCTATTTATTCTGCGACATCTTAGTTCCTACGAAGACGACATAAATATCTATTTCACTTTCTAAATTGAACAACTTTTAAAATGCTGAAGTTAAGTTGTGAATGCAGCGAGAACACAGACATTACTGTATACCCTATAGTGTGTGCATCCTTCACGTAAACCCGCCAATATAAATCATAAGCATTGCGTAGCGTATTGTGTTCATCCGATCTTGAAGAAATGTAGAAACCTGTCACATATTTATAATGGCACAGTCATCACAGATACTCTCCAGCTTTTAAGTCACGAAGTGAATGGGGAGTAGTAAAGAACTCAAGTGAATTAATCGTGGTCTATTTTAAAACACTCTATCGGCATTTCATTCCGAGGATCTAAGAAATAAAACTTCGGTGAGCATACAGGCCTTGAATTCGAAGTCTGAAACTTTGCATGTAAATCAACATTGCAATCGCCTCATGGCTTGCACCGTTCTGAAAGTTTAGGGCGTATGTTAGTAAGTGCAGAATACGCAGAAAGAAAGAATGAAACATGCAAACATCGGCCAAACTTCAAAAAATATGTTATATTGCGGAAGAGTAGCTCTTGACTATTCCAGCTGCACGTCGGCTACTACAGTTTTTTCAGAGCCCCTTTCATCTACTATTTCATTCACGTCTGGCAGCAACATGGAACAATGCAGTATATTAATAAGGCGGGGCATTGCAGGAATGTTGGATTTATGGCAAATATAATTCAATCTATAAATTCTGTGGTTTCGATTTCATGGTTTCAAAACGAAAGTGGAAGATATACGACTGCAGATAATCCAGACGATGCCTCTTGGATGTCTGTTCGACGATATATAGGCCTATACTGCATGTGTATGGAGCTAAGATATTTACCCAACAGCATCATCATCGTCTTTATCATGGTCGTCATCACCAACGTAATATTTTATAAGTAGGTACTGCTATTTCTGTTACATTTCGTTTTCCTTTGGAAATTATACATAAACATTATACGTTGATGCTAATGGGACTCTCTTCCATGTACGTAGTTTCCATGAGCTAACAGAACTCAGATTGTACAGAAAATAAAAGAATAAACACATTACCAACTGCAGAAAAGTTCTCTTCTATTGAGTAATCAGACCATTTTAGAGTCGAAAAACGCTGCTTTTTAAATTCATTGTACAGGAATATACAACATTAGCTGGTAATACTAGTAAGTTATTGGTAAAGGAATATTATCTTTGTACATTCAATGGCAGAGGTTAAATAAACACGACATCTGTACCAACCTCGTGCTCAGTATACATGCTTAGCACGAATAGAATTATTATAGCCTACTTTACTTATCATATATATATGTACGTGTCATATTACCCGAATGTTAACAACTATTAAGAAACAAATTTTAAGTGTATAAACTCAACGTGGTACATTGTATTGCATTGCATTTATTAACATTCCATGGTATTCAACATTGCTTTACAGCTAGAATACGGAAAAAGTAAAAAAACTAAATACTTTTATAAAGTCTTAATTTATAGTCACAGTCTAGATGAAATATGTACAAAAGAGGTTTACAATATAGTCTGCTAGTACAACACATAGTTTTAGTATCAATTTCATGAAGTGTTATTGAATGTCATGAATTCACCTACAGAATAGAAGGCGTGAGAAATTAGGTACTTCTTTAATTTGGCCCTAAATAACCTTATGTTTTGAGTTTCATTTTTTATATCGATAGGGAGGCTGTTAAAAATTTTTACTGCCATATAACGCACTCCTTTTTGATAGCACGATAGACTTGCCGATGGAATAAGAAAATCATTTTTTTGACGTGTATGTATGCTATGAACTGTTGAATTAGTTACAAAGTTTTCACCATTACATACGAGGAGTATTATTAATGAAAAGATATACTGACAAGCCATGAGCATTATTTGTAGTTTTTTTAAAATAGACCTACACGATTCTCTAGATTTGGCATCTACTATTATTATAATTACTCTTTTTTTGTAGTTGGAATATACTGTTACTATCTGTGGAATTTCCTCAGAATATTATTCCAAAATTCATTACCAAGTGGAAGTACGCAAAGTAGGTATATTGTTTTTAAGGTATTGAAATTTACTATATTTTGCATAGATCTAATAGGAAAACATGCTATTTAATTTGGGAATAATTTCTTTAATATGATTTTTTCAATTTAACACATTATCGATTTTTAAGCCAATAAATTTGGTTGTTGTTGTTTCTAATAGGGATCTATTGTTAATTATTGCGCTAGAAATTTTTTAGGTTGAATTTGCACAGGATTTAAATTGAATTATGTTAGTTTTGTTACAATTTAATACCAATTTATTGACTGAGAACCAGTCACATATTTTGTAGAGAATTTCCTCTGTTGAAGATTGGAATGTGTTGGAGTTATTGGTTGGAATTACTATACTTGTGTCATCTTCAAATAATATGGGATGACCTACATCTTTTATTAGGGGGGCAAGATCATTTATAAACACTAGAAAAAGTAGGGGACCTAATATTGATCCTTGAGGAATTCCATTATTAATAGTTCCCCATGTTGATGTAGATTTTATAGTTGTATTGATTTCAACTTTCTGTTTCCTATCTATGAGATATGAGCGAAACCATTGGTGTATATATAAGCAGCGCTGCCTGTCGACATCTATATAAACTGAAATCATAATCTTAGGCGCATTCACTGTTCACCATTTTGTTCAGGTTGGAACATACATTCAATCGTGCTAAAAGACTTTTTTTTTGGCACTTTCGTGGTTTACCATTTGAAGTCCTCAATCGAAGAAACTGTAAATAACTGAATAGAAAATTGTAATTAAATTGTAATTTTGAGGCAGTTTTGTCAATAGTTTCTTACAAATTATTTATTGGTTCAGACATCAGTAGTTGTTTAATCGTTCGTTCTAACCATTGATAATAACGAGGGACCATTGGCAGGACATAAAAATGCGCAACAGGGCCAGTTTATTTCTACCCTGAGTGTTTGCGTAAAAGTGTCACGCTAGGAAATGTATGGAAGTCCAAACAAGAAAGAAGCAGCGCTGAAGGAAATGGAAAGAAAATCCAATCTTCGGAAAAAAAAATCTTGGTAGTCTATGATGGAAGACGCCAGATAATATTAGCTTCTATTTTTATATCCCCATACACTTGTCATTCGACATGATGTGCTTCTTGTATGGCTTTAAAGTAGATTCTTTCTCTCCAATCCGTATGAGAATATAAGCAAAAAGTAGCTCAAGATTATTCTGATACAATGTCGTACATATATGGAATTGTATGAACAGAATTTTCTGATGTAATTCTTAAAATATAGCTTACACTACTGGTGTCATATGCAAAATACGCAGCATGCTTCAAATCAAAAACTTCATTATTTTGAAGGCATTACTTTCAATAATTATTAAAATTCACAATTGGATTTTATATTATTATTATTATTATTATTATTATTATTATTATTATTATTATTATTATTATTATTATTATTATTTTAAGAGTTTGTCTTTCCCATCGTTACGTGTTCAGTGAGAATTGTACATTTCCATAAGTATACTCCTTGGCTTGTTGTCAACATGATAATAGGTCACCGCTCAAGTAATCAGAGGAAAAACGCGAAAAAGAATAACATACCAGCATTTTGTAACCTCTCTACCAGTAAAGAACTTGAAGGCACTAGACTCGTAACTATAGCAACAGTGTCGCTTGATCTACAGAAAAGGATCACCTTATTTGTTAAGGACATCTGGTAGAATTCGGAGGGATATTTTGTGATTAATCACTGTTGGAAAGAAAGTTAGAATTTTGTGAACAGGTGTCTCAGAGAATTGAAGATGTTCCAAATTTGACACAAAATATTTGCTGTAGTGATGAAGCGACTTTTTTCCTAAATGGTTTTGTCAACAAACACAATTATAGGTACTGGGACATTGAAATTCTCATGTTTTTCGTGAAGATAATACCCAGTTTTCTCAGAAGATCAATGTGTGGGCGGAAATTTTTGGGGAAGATATTGTTGGACCGGTTTTCATTGAAGAAAACCTGACTGTTTTCAGCTCCATAAATAAATATGATTTTTTTCTCTCTTGAAGGGTATACACCATTTTCCAATAATTTAATACACGAACACAACTATTACAAGGAATATTTAATGGTATTTGTAGCTTCAGCTTTAATCAACAGTAGGAACAATCGAGGTTGCCAGGCAACGATATAAAACAAAATATATGAAATAAATGAATGAGGTGTATAAACAATTGAATGGTCTTTCATATTTAAGTATAAAAATATAGCGGTGGCATTTGAAATCTCTAAAGGGGGTGGCTGTGTGTGAGGGTGAAATCTAAAATGCAATTAAGCCTGCTGTCAGACTTTCCCTAAGTATACAAATTGACTTTGTTTTGTTTAAATTGAATTCAATTTCAATAATTAGTTATTTAGACTGGGAAGTTTTGAAATGAAAGCCCTGTATGTATATTGAAATAAACATACGTTTACTTCAGAAAAATAATATATTTGGAAAAATATTTCACGTGATCTTCAATAGGCCATGTGAGGGACATCTATGCTAATGACAAATGGCATATAATATAATATAATATAATATAATATAATATAATATAATATAATATAATATATATGATATGATATGATATGATATGATATGATATGATATGATATGATATGATATGATATGATATGATATGATATGATATGATATGATATGATATGATATGATATGATATGATATGATATGATATATGATATGATATGATATGATATATGATATGATATGATATGATATGATATGATATGATATGATATGATATGATATATGATATATGATATGATATATGATATATGATATGATATGATATGATATGATATGATATGATATGATATGATATGATATGATATGATATGATATGATATGATATGATATGATATGATATGATATGATATGATATGATATATTTCCTTTCTATTTCGCAGTAACTTTTTAAGACATCTTAGGAAAAGTGAAAGGATGTAGACCTTCTTTATGGAAAATTGTTTTAAATTTCTCTGCCACCAAAGTAAACAGTTTTACGGATATGAGACATGAAACTGTCCCCTAATTGTAGAATCACCCGTAACGGTATACTGAAGTCCACTGCATCGAGTATTACAGGTAAAAAACGGCTAACATTAATACTTAATACAGCAAACTTAGTGAACATCTCAAAGGGTTGTCAGGTTTTTCTTGTGTTCATTTAAGTACAACTGAAACTTTTCCCAGTCAATCATTTTATAGTTTCACTTAGAATTTGTGTGTGTTCTGAAAGAGGCATAGGTGCTATGTAGGTGTAATTATATATCGGAAAGTATTAAAACTTCAGATACTTTTTAAAGGGGACGTTGAAACCCTCCATTCAAACGTAAGTATCATGTTCGGAGTATTCAACGTCAGATCAGTAGTTCTGAATGTTTGATTAGATACAGTAGGTACATGAAAGTAATCTGTATCCCCATAATTGGACAAACTACCACTTACAGAATCAAAAACAGAAAAAAGTCTTATGTACTGTATAATTTGTATTATTACACTTATTATAACACAGTGTAAAATAAAATATTTATTTCGTGTGTTTTGGGTTTACAACTTTTAATGGCTACGTAATACTTAATGCATGTAATCAGTAGAAGAGCTAGCTTTTTTTTTTCAATTCTATGGCCATACAACGTGTTGCTTTTTATAATATATGTTAATGAACAATTTGTACGTACTGCAGCCGTGCATCGTTCAAATTAATACATTATTAAAGCAAATATCACACTGTTTATCTATGTTGAAAATAATGAAGTTACTTTTGTACAAAAATTAAATACATGAAGTGATAATTAACACTCGAAACGGAAGAGAAACGTATGTGTACAACTGCAATTTCCGAAAGGTTAATGAACAATGCACGTAGTTAACTCAAACTGCCGGCTCTTTTGCATTATTTGTGACACTCCAATAATGCGCAACTCATTGGAACACAGGCTGCCTATAAAATAATATCACACAATTAAACTGAAGTAACTTTGATATATTAAACATTTTAAATACTCTTTGATACATCATATTCATAATAAGGTGAAGGTTGGTTGAAATGTTTTGGGATTTGTAGCTCCAATGATACTCGGCGAATTGACTTTATCGAGATGTCTTTAAATTCTTCCTGTACGGTTTCCGTCTCATATTAAGGTGCAAATTTATTGTCTTCCGGTAGCAACGCCTTTTATACAGGGTGTTTCCAATGTGATGTTACAAACTTTCGTATGACATCACATGTAAAAATTTGAGATAAGGAACCATGGCCCGGAAATGACTGAGTCGAAAGTTATAAGGAAAAATTGTTGTGTGGAAATGGAATTGTAATTTGGCAACACGTGCCCTCATTCCCTTAACTTTTGGAACAGTCGTGGAAAGATGGTATGGGTCGGATGTCTCCTACGTGGGTACTAGTCCCGATACAATCTGTGAGCTTGTCTACTGTTCCCATTGGCTCATCCGTATTCGAAAATCAGGTCTGCTTATCCTGCTCTCGTGTACTCTTCCATTTCACTAGGACTGATCGACTGGACACTGCAACTTGTACACATACACTGCTGTCTACAGACGAGCATATCAGGACCGACCATGTCCGTTACACATTACGCCATCTGCATTGCTTTAGTGTAGTTTCCTGTCCCCATCCCTCAGACAGCGCACTGAATGGAATACTGTAAGTAGACAACGTAAACAACGTCAGATGAATACAGTATGTGTAAGATGTACAGATAAATACACGTAAATAAGGTGTACAGAGGAATAAAATTATTTCATTTCCACAGAACTATTTTTGCTTGTAACTTTCGACTCGGTCATTTCCGGACCAGGGTTACTTATATCAAATTGATACATGTGCCCTTCGCCGTCATCCCTGGAAGGTTTGTAACACCACCTCGGAAACACCCTGTATATTGTACGTTCGCTCGGAGAAAAACCAGGGAAAGGGGTACATTGAGTAAGCTACCGAAGCAGTGGTTGTTGTTACACAATTCGGTATGTGACTAAGGAAGCAGAGTTGCAACATCTACTAGAGTGCTTCACTTAAACATCCCACTTACGAACTGTGTTTAGTTTCACTAAAAACATTTGTTATTCTTGTTAGAATATTATTATTATTATTATTATTATTATTATTATTATTATTATTATTATTATTATTATTATTATATTGTAAATCTTGTGCTAACTTTTATATTGTGCTGAACTGTTATTGGCCCCAGGCTGTTGTACAGCACAATAATTATTAGTAAATAAATACATAAATATTAAATAAATACGTAAATAAATAAATAAATAAATAAATCATTAGTGTTATTATTAGTATTATTATTAGTATTATTATTCATATTAGGACTATTATTGAACAAAAGTAATTATTCGTTATGGAAGGGAATTTTAAAATATTACACTTGTTCGGATCAGATTTCTGCACATTTAAAGGACAAAACTAAAATTCTATCAATCAATCATAATACACTGCTCTTTTAACTTGACTGAGCATATTGGGATTTACTGTTCTCCAACCAGGAGATTAAAAGTGAACGAAATGTGCTTACTATTGCGTTATCTATTTAAGCGAAGTAGACAGATAATATTACCGTTATAACGTCAGTTTTATAAACATGCGCTCTCCTGCACATGTTATTTCCTGTATGGAGGGATTAAAGACCAGGAAATTAACCGTGATCTAATTTTCTAACTAGGGTAGTATAAATATGTATCGCTGTTATCGTTTGTGGTTTGAGAGTTAGCCAATGGAGATGCGTGTACCCTTGTGTATGTGTGATTTTATGACATCTTATGACATCAACATTCATTCACGGCATTACCCCGCTGCGTCTCATTCTCCTGAGACTTTCTCCTGGTTGGAGTACAGTAAATCAATTGCTTTCCCAAAACCCGCTATGAAATATTTCACATAAAACAACTTTTATCTCGAAAAGGAAGCAAGAACGAGCAAAATTCTATTAAACTTTTCTCTTCATTGTTCTATACACACTTTTAAAACTTACAATATAATAACTGATTAACACTCAACTCAATTTCAAAACACACACTCTTTTCGAGACAATCATGAACACACCCCACCACAACAGGAAACCAGAAGATAGCGCGGGACCTTCACTAGGCTTCGGACAATGGAGAATATCACCTCGAAACTAGTCAGCCAGGTAATTTCCTCATAAAGATATGAAGTTGATCAGTAAACTTTTCTGTTTTAAATACCTCAAAGAATAACCCTCTGAAGTTAATAGCCTTACTTATGGTTCACCCTGTATATTCACCTGTATGATTCAACCACTGATTTTTCTGGTTTAATTGACTGTTTAAAATGCTATCTTAATCTTATTAAAACTAGCCTTACCCGTGTGATCCGCTGCACCCGTTAGAAATAAATATAAAATTAATTACATAATTAAAATAGGACTTTTGATCCTGGGAACATTCGTGTTTGATAGAAGGATAAATCGTTTAATATGTTACTTAATTTAAATTGTATTTAAATAATTAAAATGCGATCATTTTGATCCAGAGAGCACTCATTTGGTGCAATGACAATTCCTTTAACATGTTTCTTAATTTTTATTACATGCAACCATAGTGTAATGAATGTACAAAATAGCCTATTAAGTTTTCTGTGCATAAGAAGCTATTTTAATCTTACCTGTCCTCGATTCACTCAGAAGTTACTGTAATAGCATTATAGCATTATGTCCATCCAGAGAAACTACACCTTCCAATGGTGAAATAATAATTAATTATACAAATCGGTTAATTTAGCTTCCGATATTACTTCATACAAACACAGAAACATTTTCTATAGGCTATGTTTAATATCTTTCGATTGTTGTTGTCCAAGGCCCCTTATAGACGAAGTCATTTTTTCTTATTTCATTGCACCGCCTTAGATAGCGTTATTTTAATTTTAAAACTCATTTATCTCATTAAATATCAGTCCTATCAAACTTTTTCAAAGAGTAAAACTTATCGGAAATCATTTTTAAAGAAACGTTTGTTATGTAATATTTTTTACAAAAATCAATAATAAGCGAGATATTTCGATTTATTTAATTCAGGCCCCCTTATAACCCCCCTTTCAAATAAAGTATTTTCAATGCCATATAGCCTAAAATCTAAGTTACAACGAACTTAATTTATATTCCATTTTTCATATAAATTGGTTCAGCCATTATCGTGTGAAAAGGTAACAAACATCCAAAGAGACAGACAGACATAGAAACAAACAAAAATTTCAAAAAAGCGATTTTCGGTTTCAGGGTGGTTAATTATATATATGTTAGGACCAATTATTTTTGGAAAATCGAAAATTACCAGAAAAATTTCGGCTACAGATTTATTATTAGTATAGATTATTTTTCTGATTTAATTGCCTTTTGAAAGTGCTATCTTAATCTTATTGCAAATTATTTTTCCTCGCAGCTCGTCTCTCTTGTTGGATCATAAACAGGAAATGCAAAACGCAATGTACATCTGAATGATGTTTTAATTAAGGATCGCGCAAGGGGATAATTCCGATCGTTGTATTTTCCTTTTGCGTCATCAGTCCATGTAACTGTAGTCGAACATGTTATTGACTTCTCTGATTTAAACAATAAATAGAAAAAGGATAACCTTTCGTTTTTAGGAAGCAGTGCAGTGTAACATATCTGGTTTCAACGCCAATCGATGCTCTGTAAATAAATTTATCATAAATACAAAAAAATACAAAAAATGTACCTATTTGTTTCAACAACAGACGTTTCCATTCAATTACGGATTAAATTTATACATAGGTCGACACCGTAAATGCAAATCGTGATAGTACAGGCATGCCGTTTTGTGTCAATGAGTAACATTTCCCTCCATCCCTCTTTGCTACAAATTGAACACTGATTTATCCTCATGAGTTAACCCCTTCAGTCAGTCGGTTGAATGTAAACAAAATTCAAGTCAGAGAAGCGCTGGTAATATGCCTCGAAACACCTGTTTTATAATTGTAAATCATGTTGTTTAATTAGTCATAAAGAGTTTTAAATTATGTCACGATGTGATATATTTCCTAAAACCTCCATATATAGCAATATGGTGATCACACACTTTCCGATTCTTCGCGTAAAATGAAGTTCAGTGAATTTAAAATGGAGCTTTAAATAACCACAAAAATCAGAACGATTCATGTATCCTATTTTTTACGTGCAAGCCACAAGGTTATTAAATTAATAGCTGATATAAATACGGTGTTGCTATAAATGATCTTTCCGGTTACAAACTTCAATAACTATCGCTAGGAGACACTTAGAAACATGATATTGGTATCAATGGAAAGAGAAACTCAAATATTTTTGTTATCCATTCGGTTAAATCACATGTGCTACTCTTAAATCAGCAAAAAATTATAAAACATGAAATTGGTATCAACAGAAACAGAAACTCCAACAATTTTAAATTTTTCACTGGAAAACATGAAACAGAAAGAGAAACATTTGGGTCACAACCGTAAGTAAGTCACATGTGCTCAATGTGAGCTCCTTGTGTCACACGACACACATCAAGTCTGTAGTCAATTTCCTGCCATACACGTTGAAGCATTGGACCATCCACCAGTGCAATGGCCTGTGTGATGCGGACACGAAAATCCTCAATGGTAGGTGGTAATGGTGGCTGATACACTTGTTTTATAAAACTCCACAGAAAAAAAATCACAAGGAGTGAGGACGGGGAACGTGGAGGCCAATGCAAACATTCTAAATCTTCACAGCCAGCACGTCCAATCCATCTCCTTGGAAGTCGTGTATTCAGTTCGTTTCTGACATGTAAGTGGTAATAGGGTGGTGCCCTATCCTGCCCCATTGATGTCCTGTTCCAGTTGTGGAAGAAACCATAAGTGTAACATGTCTAGGTACGAATTACCTGTGACTGTCCCCACGATAAAAAAGAAACGACCATACACCTGGGTGGATCAACACCAAATTTTCTTCTAAAATTGCGTTGTACAGTGACAACAGACTGGAATATGTGAAAATCTAGCACACAAAATGCCCTTCTGTCTTCGTTTGCAGCCATTTTTCTGTTATATTGTCTCCTAGCAACGAAATTAATAAATATGCGACAGATTCACCAACATAACAAAAAATATTTGAGTTTGTCTATCCATTGATACCAAAATCATGTTTCTAAATATCTCCTAACGATAGTTATTCAAGTTCGTAATCGGAAAGATCATTTATAGTAACAATGTAGTCCTTTACAGAAAGATATTTTATTTTGAAGTTCCACAGATATTGGTCCTCGTCGATAAATACCATAATAGATTTTACGAATGAGATATGAGCCATACTAACACATAATACTTCATCGTATTCATAATCATACACAATCTCGCCCTCACGCTTGTGGAATATCCTACCCAGTGACAACAGAGACTGTCGCAATTTAACAGTGTTCAAAAACAAACTCATTAAGCATTTTCTTACTGCGTAGAGTGCAATGCAGTAAACTGAGTATTCAAACTTATTGCAAATGTTTCGAAATTGTTACTGTTTTGTTCCGGTTTACATTTGCAAGTCAGCCACTTACTTCTAGATATTTAATTATTTTTCTTAATCACTAATATATTAGGTAGACAGTGTAATGTACTAGTACCTTTTGTACCCATTGGTCCACACCTGTGGAGTAACGGTTAGCGTGTCTAGCCGCGAAACCAGGTGGCCCGGGTTCGATTCCCGGTCGGGGCAAGTTACCTGGTTGAGATTTTTTCCGCGGTTTTCCCTCAACCCAATATGAGCAAATGCTGGGTAACTTTCGGTGTTGGATTCCAGACTCATTTCACCGACATTGTCACCTTCACCTCATTCAGACGCTAAATAACCTAAGATGTTGATAAAGCGTCGTAAAATAACCTACTAAAATAAAAAAAAAGTACCCATTGTGATCTTATCTTCCTACTAGAATATATAAATTTCTCTCATAATTTTTGCAGTTGTGCTTTTTGTATTAATATCTATAATTTTACTTCCATTTCTTATTTCCTTCTTCTCGCTTCATTTCTTGTATATGTCTATTTGTATTCTGGTGGTGTGGTAGAGAAGGCCTGATGGCCTTAACTCCGCCAGATTAAATGAGATTAAATAAGCAAATAAAATAAATATCTGGAAGGACAAATATAGATTTGTGTCGTTTTCCACGTTTGGAATACGTCATCAATAAGTAGTATGTATTTGATTTACAAGTAGCAGGAGACGTTTAGAATACGTTTAGGTCTAATCTGAGTTTGAAATATTCTTTGGTGAAAAATTTTCAATAGAGATGAAGCTTTGTATTTAGTAATCAATTTTCTGTCAATCCAGAAGGAACCACTCATGATTAAAGAATAGTGGCAACAGAATTTCAGAGTAATGTCTCTCTACGAAAGTGCGGAAAATCGGGGATTGAATTATAAAATGTTAAATGAATATTTCCCGAATTTCTGTGAACGTTTGGTACCACTGTTCGATGCAACGTCGTGTACGAGCAGTTTTTTTTTTTTTTTTTTTTTTACTTCTGAATAATGTTAAGAGCAAAACCAAGTGTATAATTTATCTTCTGCACTGAGGTTGGATGTGTCTGCAGTACAACCAGATATCAGTAAAAATTAGTAGTAGCTAGAAAAGATAGTTCTTATTTGTACACTGGTAAAATAAAACTAATTTCCAGGAATAATGCGCTCATTTATCCTATAAAATAGCCAGTCCATCACTGAAGTATTGATGGTACTGTGACGTAAGCATTACTCCTGCTGCTATACCTTGACTCATGGAAAAGTGCTGCAATCTACCACTAGAGACTATAGAGAGAGAAGCATGTTCACCTTCAAGGGCATGACTGTGTTGTGGAACTCGAAAACAAAATAAAACATGTTTATGATGTGATTATTATTATTATTATTATTATTATTATTATTATTACTACTACTACTACTACTACTACTACTACTACTACTACTACTACTACTACTACTACTACTACTACTACTACTACTACTACTACTACTACTATCTTCAGTAGAAATAAAAAAACAACAAAATAAAAAGTTTTTATTATAAGCAACTATCTTCATATTTAGTAATCAACAATAAATTTAATAATTATTCTGGAAGCTAGTGAAATTTCAACATAGTAATAATTGTACCGAAACGTAAAAATCGAGAATATCTGTTGGGTACAGAATACAAATTACAGGTTATTTAATATTAATCAAGGTAAAGTTCCTAAATAAACTATAACTGTTTTTTTTTTCATTCTATAACTATCTGACAATGTATTACACATATATAAAACTAAACAGAAATATTTACACACAGAATAATAAATTTTACAGGAGAAAGAGTTCGTCCAAAGGGCTGGATTCGGGAAGAGTACCCAAAACGCTCATTGCATTTCCGCGTTGAATAGCAATATTTATGCGTTGACGCAAATAAGTAGTGTAACGACGATCACCAGTAATGGAGATCAAAATTTGGCCGATTTGAGATACCAAAACTTTAGCGTTATGATTCCAAGGACCGAAGGTCTCCACAGCAAAGGGGACAGTTGAATAGCATTTAAAAACGTTCTTGTAGCAATATTCTCTTCTCTGCTAATATTGTGATATTAAAACAGAGATATACTAATTAATTAATTTTGACATCATTAGTTTATTTCGTTATTAATAATTATTATGGGATAGTGTATCCCACATTTATAACAGATATGTCTCAGTAATATCAATTTGAATACTGATTTCTAGTTTCTTATTTGCAGGCGTTTGAAGAACTGGAGACATTGCTGGCAAAACATGACATCTGCATTGCTGTGAAGGAGAAGCTGGTGAAGGATTCTGGTGTCGCGGAGGAGATAGCTTACGACAGCATCGTGCTCAAACTTCTCACCAAACCCCGCGCTAGAGGTCTGTAAAAATTATGTCTTAATCGAAATTTTAGTTTTGATATACATTTGGTTCCAAGAAACAGGCTTCACCAACAATGTGTGTGTATATATATATATATATATATATATATATATATATATATATATATATTTTTTTATTTATTTATTTATTGTGCGTGTCTGTTTTTCATATCTCCCTTCTATTTTATTTGTATTATTTTTGTGAAATTTGGTATAAAGTTAGATTAGCTATAATAGTGGTAATCAATGATAACGGTAATAATAATAATAATAATAATAATAACTGTTGTTTCACTATTTTATTATTAGTAGGCATTATTTTCGTTTTGAAGATTCAAACTGTGCATAGTTACAGCACGAATGGCCGTATGAGCTCGTGCAAAGGATCTTGTGTACATGAGTTTGTATAATTTATTATGCATCAATAAATGCACTTTATCTATCTATCTATCTATCTATCTATCTATCTATCTATCTATCTATCTATCTATCTATCTATCTATCTATCTATCTATCTATCTATCTATCTATCTATCTATCTATCTATCTATCTATCTATCTATCTATCTATCTATCTATCTATCTATCTATCTATCTATCTATCTATCTATCTATCTATCTATCTATCTATCTATCTATCTATCTATCTATCTATCTATCTATCTATCTATCTATCTATCTATCTATCTATCTATCTATCTATCTATCTATCTATCTATCTATCTATCTATCTATCTATCTATCTATCTATCTATCTATCTATCTATCTATCTATCTATCTATCTATCTATCTATCTATCTATCTATCTATCTATCTATCTATCTATCTATCTATCTATCTATCTATCTATCTATCTATCTATCTATCTATCTATCTATCTATCTATCTATCTATCTATCTATCTATCTATCTATCTATCTATCTATCTATCTATCTATCTATCTATCTATCTATCTATCTATCTATCTATCTATCTATCTATCTATCTATCTATCTATCTATCTATCTATCTATCTATCTATCTATCTATCTATCTATCTATCTATCTATCTATCTATCTATCTATCTATCTATCTATCTATCTATCTATCTATCTATCTATCTATCTATCTATCTATCTATCTATCTATCTATCTATCTATCTATCTATCTATCTATCTATCTATCTATCTATCTATCTATCTATCTATCTATCTATCTATCTATCTATCTATCTATCTATCTATCTATCTATCTATCTATCTATCTATCTATCTATCTATCTATCTATCTATCTATCTATCTATCTATCTATCTATCTATCTATCTATCTATCTATCTATCTATCTATCTATCTATCTATCTATCTATCTATCTATCTATCTATCTATCTATCTATCTATCTATCTATCTATCTATCTATCTATCTATCTATCTATCTATCTATCTATCTATCTATCTATCTATCTATCTATCTATCTATCTATCTATCTATCTATCTATCTATCTATCTATCTATCTATCTATCTATCTATCTATCTATCTATCTATCTATCTATCTATCTATCTATCTATCTATCTATCTATCTATCTATCTATCTATCTATCTATCTATCTATCTATCTATCTATCTATCTATCTATCTATCTATCTATCTATCTATCTATCTATCTATCTATCTATCTATCTATCTATCTATCTATCTATCTATCTATCTATCTATCTATCTATCTATCTATCTATCTATCTATCTATCTATCTATCTATCTATCTATCTATCTATCTATCTATCTATCTATCTATCTATCTATCTATCTATCTATCTATCTATCTATCTATCTATCTATCTATCTATCTATCTATCTATCTATCTATCTATCTATCTATCTATCTATCTATCTATCTATCTATCTATCTATCTATCTATCTATCTATCTATCTATCTATCTATCTATCTATCTATCTATCTATCTATCTATCTATCTATCTATCTATCTATCTATCTATCTATCTATCTATCTATCTATCTATCTATCTATCTATCTATCTATCTATCTATCTATCTATCTATCTATCTATCTATCTATCTATTTATTTATTTATTTTACTTTGGGATTTGATTGAAGTGAATTTTTATGGCAGGCAGAGTAACTATCTCATGCCCCCATGTTATAAATTGCTACCAGTGCACTTCATTAGAACCAGGTACCCACCTTCGAAGCCGTTAGCCCTTTGAACTTACAATATATTTATTTTCCCCTATTATCATTGTGCAGGTTGTTATCTAAGAAATTAGCAAGTTCTTTGTGATAGTAGAAGAGAAAGAGTGGGGGAAGGGAAGTGGTCCGTGGCCCATTTCTTTTAGGGCTCATCCAGATATTTGTCTTATTGCTCAAGGGAAACCACGGAAAACCTTGAGCAGGATGAGGTGTCGTGCTGACGACAAGCCAATTGGCTACAATGGGGTCTGAATTTGTTGAGGTGGGAGGTTGTCTTTTAATCATTATTTAAAGTGCTGAAACATTAAAATACATAATAATTATTTACAAAGAATACAAAGCATCTATGCAGCCAATAACGTGATGACCCTGAAACAGAGAAATAACATTATTAGTGCATTTATAGATTCATGTCTGTCTGTAGAGTCAAGTGGTTGTTTAGTGTTCAAGTTGGTATTCGTCTTGTACGTTGTCGTTCCAAGCTAGAGGGTGGAGAACGCTCCTAGGTCGTTTGTGCTTATCTAAAGCAGGGTTGTAGTTACCCAGGGAAGAGATTAGTGGGTTGTTGCAGCTGTACGACTTGGTGTACGTGCAGAAGGCTTGATTTGAGATGTATTCTTGAATTGTCCAAATTTCTAGTTCTGTATGAATCAATCTAAGTGGTGTAATTGTAGGTAGTCCTGTAATGAATCTTAAAAGTTTGTTTTGGCAAACCTGTAATTTTTTAAGAACTGTAATAAATGCGTGTCCCCAAGCAGGACAAGCATATAATATTACTGACCTGATTAATGTTTTATACAAAATCAAGGCTGTATGTATGTTTAAATGTCTGCTTTTATTTAAAATAGGGTACAGCTCCACCATTCTAGAATTGGCAAGTCTGAGTTTCTGTTGTACGTGTTCAAGAAACGTAAGCCGTCTCTCTAGTGTTACTCCGAGATATTTTACTGAAGTTTTCTACTCGATTTGTGATCCATTTATGGTTAATTTTGTGTGATTTATTCCCAATCTATTGAATTTATTTCTTCTGCTAAATAAGATTGCTTGTGTTTTGAACAATGTATATACTGTAGATATTCATATAGGTATCTATATATACCATGTCTGGAAAATCCCACAGTAACTCCTACAGTACTTATTGTGTAACATGGTTTTGAATGTCCATATGTCACTAAAGTACAAGTTCACGCCTCTACACCGATTACTCCGTGTCATGTAATTTATCATTATTTACTTTAATCAGTTATTGATTCTATTACCTACTCGTATTTGAGGTAAGCATGCATCGACTTGTAAGCGACCATCGTCTGACATAAATCTTGCTCTTAACTCATAGAACTCATAAAATTAACTTCGCTCAGTCATAAAAAAAAATATATTCCCAGCTACGGTCGATGCATTTTTAGGACGCAAAAATTCAGAGCGAAAATCCTCTGGGAGGGACTTTCAGCCACGTTTCTCGTGTCTGTTTCCCGACGCGTTAAAGAACACACACAGACATTCATTCTGGTTTCCATTACTTCACAATATGCTTTCTATTCGAGTAGGAAACAGTGAAATTACACTATAAATTTGTAACCAGTTGTTACCACCGCTCTGTTATCGATGCTTGTCCATAATGTATACGCAGAAAACGTTCGGAAACCGATATGTTTTTGTCTTTCCGCACTAAAACACAGTCAGTTGTACTCATGAAGACATAATGAAGATTCGTATAAATGTAGTACTCTCTTGGAAAATTTATACAGCTGCTTAATGTTTTAGATTATGAAAAGAGTGTAGAACTGTCCCTTGAGCTGACTGACAATTGTTCAAAATATGAATAATATTTCCCGCCCTTCTGAACAGTTTCAGACTACGTAGGGCTTTTTATTAAAAAGGAAACTAAAGATTTATATGATGATGACAGTATATTTCAAAACCTTATACGGCACTCGAAAAGCTGTTGTCAGTTTTGACGTATTTCATAATTTAATTAATCATAACCGATAGTAACGACAGTTGGGAGATATTTTCTCCATTATTGTGAGTCTATTCGCCTTCGCCTAAATCCTCTGGTTATGAAAGTAGTAATTATAAGTATTAATTATTTCTATCGGTAAACATGACTTATAGAAAAATATATAATATCTCACGTTCCTCAAAATTGAATTTCTGCAACTATCACTAAAACATTTTTCCGTAAGTATTGGTGAAGTTAGTGATGAACAAGGTGTATGGTGTCATCAAGACAATGGAACAGAGATATCAGAGATTTTGGAATGACTCCATGATTTTCGACTATTGCTGAATGCTATACAGAAAATCATAGAAAGAAAAAAATCATCTGGCTTTTGTGTGAAATGTAATGTGCAAATAGTTACATAAATTTTTAGGAAGAAGCTGTGAAGAATGTTGTTTTAATTCCGGAGAGCAATTTAAATGTAAAAGATTTGCCTAATTTTTGCAATATTTTACTATACAATATACAGGTACTATTCTACAACAAATAAAATAGGCTATACGTGCCGTAGGAAAAGGGATAACATTTTTTTTTTAATTGTAGTCTAAAAATCTGTTGTTATCTCTAATGATTGAAAAGTTTCATTTTGTTGACCAGTGTAATTGAACACTTAAAAAATTAATCGGCACTATATACTGTCATATACTGTCCCTCAAACTTGAATTTCTGCACTATCACTAAAACATTTTTCCGTAAGTATTGGTGTAGTTAGTGATGAAAAAGGTGTATGGTGTCATCAAGACAATGGAACAGAGATATCAGAGATTTTGGAATGACTTCATGATTTTCGACTATTGCTGAATGTTATACAGAAAATAATAGGAAGAAAAAATCATCTGGTTTTTGTGTGAACTGTATTGTACAGATAGTTACATAAATTTTTAGGAAGAAGCTATGAATAATGTTGTTTTAATTCCGGAAAGAAATTTAAATGTGAAAGATTTGCCTAATTTTTGTAGTATTTTACACTACAATATATACAGGGACATCACTTTATTTTTACCAACATTTTTAACATTAACCTGCCTATACTCGGAAACACTGTTGCCCCCTTCCATTACAGGAGTTTGATATTACTAGTGCAATATGTAAACAAATAATTTTACTAGGTATAGGAGGAGAGAAAAGTAGTGTATCCATTTATGTTGTAGGCAAATACGATATTACGATTTTCAGTTTCATCATCGGTCTTACGGAATTTATCAAAATACAGTAGAGTAGTAACATTTTTTTTCAAAAACTCAACTTTTCAGGCGGCTATGTTCGTTATGTAATGTCTACTTTATTTAGCATATTAATTATTGGTGTTAACATACAATATAGAGAGTGCATTTAAATTGAGGGGGTCATAAGTAAAGGGCTGTAAGTGCACTTAAGTTACTTTTGAGAAAATGGGGTTTACATATTTAAGCTTTCGTAAAACCGGTGAAATTTTTATTTAAATTTTAATGTATGATGCGATTAAAATATCCCTTTGCCACTAAAATTTTAGATACTTTTGCTTACACTGGATGCACTTAACTCATGTTATTACAAATGTCACTAGCATTCCTTTGCTTCTAGCCATCTCAATTCAAAAAAAGCTAATCTGAATTTTTAAACAAGTTGCTGAAAATGGTTGCCGTTCATTACAATGCAGGCTTCAATTCAGTACGCATATTATTAAAAACATTTTGAAGCATATTCTCTGAAATTTAATTTATCGTTTCTTGAATATAATTTTTAGTACGATATTATTAATATAGGTCCTTTCTCCTATAGAAAACGCAACCACATTTCTGAAACACACTATACATTGCAGTGTTTACTTCACTGCTTGAAGACTTCGAATGCAACAGCGGCCGTAAGTTTGTGTGTCTGACGGGAGCAAGGACATTAGTGAAGGGGTGAGAGTGAAGTACATTCAGAAATGCAGGTACAATAAAAATGCAAGTAAAAATAAAATGATGTCCCTGTACTATTCTACAACAAATAAAATAGGCCTATACGTGCCGTAGGAAAAGGGATAACATTTTTTTAAATTGTAGTCTAAAAATCTGCTGTTATTTCTAATGATTGAAAAGTTTCAGTTTGTTGACCAGTGTGATCGAACACTTAAAAAATTAATCGGCACTATATACTGTACTGTAATTTTTATTCGCTAACCTTTGACTGAATGAAATGTTAACGGAATCCTGAACTAATCAATTAAGACGTGAGAAGCAGTATTTTAAGACTAATAGCGGCTTTGATACAAAAGTGTGTGGTTTCCGCCCACGTACAACGTTTTGTGTTTCCTAATACTTTATTTTTCTACCTCCCCCCGTAGTGAACCTCCAGCTCAAATGGGTCATTTCGTGATCTGTATACAGTAGTAGATGTGAAGAGACCAGGTTTCTTTTTATAGCTCCCGTAACATCTTTTAGGAGTGTATGGTTCTTTCCTTGTCTGATTAAGGTTGACGAACAGAGGAAAATATCAAGACGTCCAATTTCCTTCGATTTTGGAAAAGATAGTGACAAAATTATTTGCAAAAAGTGCCATTGTTACACGTCTTATAAATTTACTGAACTTCAGCTGACGTAATTGACGAAGATTCAATGAAAGATACACTGTTGCCTGGATTCATCCATGAGATAATTCCCAAACACCTCTCTGGATATTTTCCATTTTTTATTATGTGTAAGCTAAATACTTTGTATTTTAGGATATAGTATAATCAACAACAAATTAAGTATGTCTTCTTTTGTTCAGCTGAGGGAGTCTTTCGAGAAAAATTCTCATTAAATATTATAAACTTTTTTCGCGATATTTTCCGGCTTTTTCACTGAACTCTGCAATGCTTAACATTTCAAGTTCAAGTCGGCGTATTTAAGGTATATTAAATTTTAACGGTATTTTGAAAGTACAAAGTTTTTAAGTTTTAAGCTTATACTTACTTACTGGCTTTTAAGGAACCTGGAGGTTCATTGCCGCCCTCACATAAGCCCGCCATTAGTCACTATCCTGAGCAAGATTAATCCAGTCTCTATCATCATATCGCACCCCCATCAAATCCATTTTTATATTATCTTCCCATCTATGTCTCGGCCTCCCCAAAGGTCTTTTTCCCTCCGGCCTCCCAACTAACACTCTATATGCATTTCTGGATTCGACCATACGTGCTACATGCCCTGCCCATTTAAGCTTATACTTTTATAATATTTGAAATATTGAAAGTATTATAAAGTGATTCGATATCAAGAGAAATGTTTTTATTGTGTTACTTATCGGTAATTTTTTTTTTGCAAAATAACTCCAAACAACTTTATTTATTGTAATGTTACCCAAAAAAATCAGGATAATTTTTAGAAAAGTATGACAGCTTTAATCGTTTTATAATATCACAGCTGGATTTTAACCCGTTTACGGATTATGCCATCTCGTATACTTTTTAAACACACCCTGGAAAAATATTTTCGATTTTTAAATGTATTTATTTTTCAAGCCCTCAATTGCAGTAGAGATTATCGATAGAGAAACTATAATAGATTTCCGAATAATGATATCTGTTCAGCAATGATTAGTACATTATGCAACGAGCCTATAATGGTAGTAATTAAGACGCGAGTATGTTTATGAAAGGAGCGCAAGCGAGTTTCATAATTTTCATACGAGCGTCTTAATTACCATTATAGGCAAGTTTCATACGACTTTTTATGCTCGACCATATTTCTAACTTGAAATTATTCATAAGTATTCATATTATTTTTATCTGACTGAGGAGCGGAAGTGACCTTGTGCAATCTCGTAAATTGTGAGATGTGCGCAGACGCGAAAGTATTGATTTTTTCCGAGCGACAAATATCATTGACCTTGATATAATCTGGAGAGTAAAATGTACATTAATCTTGATATAACCTGGAAATTGACAAATTGACAAATTTGAATTTATTTGAATATTATTTACAATTAACGCTAATTATTGTAGTAACAGAACATAACCTTCTGCGACAGTATTGGATTTCCATCCTCCTTGACGTTTCGCTAGTTGTCTTTCGATTGCATATCCGAAAATAATCGATACTTGCGCTTTCATATTGCTTTCTGATTGATCGAAAACCTGAACTTTAATGAATAGGTGTACTTTAATAAGGTCCATTAAAGGGCTGCTACCAGGTGTATAATTATTACATTTCGGCATAATTTAAATTCTTTTCTTTCATTATGTATAATGTTTGTACGTAAGTTTTTGGTAGCATTATTAAAAGTCTTTGCGTTCTACCGCTGCTGTAGCGTTATTTGATCTTAGAACTTAGAAAGCCAGAATTCCACATTACATCAAATATGGTCTTTCTTGACAAAAACATGTACGTAGAAACCCTTGCTAAAACAAACGTACACAAATGAACCAAGAAATATCGCGAAGGAAACATTTCTTACATACAAATGTAATAAATAAAATATGATGCAATTAAATGATCCCACATATATATATATATATATATATATATATATATATATATATATATATATATATTAGTTCTTCTTTGAGGAAAGTATATTTTAAAAAAAGTCAATGCTGCCTTAAATATTACGCAGTGGCTTGAGAGAGAGAGAGAGAGAGAGAGAGAGAGAGAGAGAGAGAGAGAGAGTAGGCCTATATATTTAAAATCGTCTTAAATATATTTTCTCTTTCTCTTACAGTGAAAGTGAAATTACAACTTAAATCAAGTTACATATTGCATAAAAGCTTCATACTGTTGCAAGTATAATGTAGGAAAATGTGGACTAATTCTCATAGATGACAGGAATTGCTAAAACTCCTAGGATATGTTACAGCAGGTGCAGTACTTTCGTTTTAAACAATCTGAAGTTTAACGACATACTTTCACAAACCTCATTATGTTCCTTTTAGTTTAATATAAGATGTTTTTGTCTGGTTTCTAATTGAAGACGGAGATCTCATTTTGTTTCTAAATTAGGCTGTCTTTTTTTTCTGATGGTATCCGACGTGCTTCAACAGTCATAATTAATTCGAAAATAAAGTGAAAGAATGCGCGGACAATTACAGAAACAGGACCAGTTACAGCTCATAGTTAGCCGATGATTTCTTACAATTATAATTATACGATAATCATGATCGTCATCATCATAATCATCATCATCATCATATTTACCATATTAATAATAATCACCTTTATACTCGTCTGGTCTTTAAGACCATAGGCGTAGCCTATTAATACTTCATTGCCTGTTCAGATTATATAAATCAGTCACAGATCTTTTATCACTAATCTTTCTTACCTGTTTATAATATACAGGTTGAATCGTATTTGTGTACTATAATAGTACATTATGCAATGAGCCTATAATGGTAGTAATTAAGACGTGAGTATGTTTATGAACGAGCGCAAGCGAGTTTCATAATTTTCATACGAGCGTCTTAATTATCATTATATTCAAGTTTCATACGAATTTTTATGCTCGACTATATTTCTAACTTTAAATTATTCATAAGTATTCATGTTATTCTTATCTGACTGAGGAGCGGAACTGACCTAATGCAATACCTCGTAAATTGTGAGTTGTACGCAGACGCGAAAGTATTGACTTTTTCCGAGAAACAAATGTCGGCATTGACCTTGATATAATCTAGAGAGTAAAATAAACAATCTTGATATAACCTTGAAATTTAATTAGACATTGAAAAACGAGATGACAAATTGAATTTATTTCAATATTATTTACAACTAATGCTAATTATTATAGTAACAGAATTGACTTTATTTCAAATATAGGTGATTTATTATGCAATTGGTGAAATGAATTTGCGGGAATGTGCTTTGTGAAAGGCTGGAAGATGACGATGAATTGATGTTAAGTCGTTATCACTAGTGTCCGCCATTTTTACTTTGTCGAATCTCGCGCTAGTTGTCTTCCGATTGCATATCCGAGAATAATCTATACTTGTGCTTTCATATTGCTACAATGGTATTTTCTGATTGGTGGAACACCTGAAATTTAATGAATAGGTGTACTTTAATGCGGTCCATTAAAGGGCTGCTACCAGGTGTATAATTACTACATTTCGGCATGGTCGAGCATAAAGTATTATAGAGTATTCTATACTGAAAATTAAACATATTTTTTTCATATGAACTTATGGTCATGCCCGCTACATTATGGAGATAATGATTGAAACAGTTAGAAAAAGACAACAGCTACTTTTGTATATATGTATTTATTAACACTGCAATTGGGTATACACCCGGTGGCAGCGATATACAATAATATTACAATAATTAAATTAATAATATTTACAATAATTACAGCTATAAAAAATAAAATATTGTGCAGTTAACAAAGGAAAATTTTGCCACGTCAGTTCTTTGTTTTCTATATTTAAACTTCCTAATATGATCAGCCCTGCCTAAGTATGATGGTGTCACTAATCTAGCATTGATGTCGGTCCATGCTTTGTGTCCCATTTGTGCCTTGAACAATGCGGTCAGTCTGGTTTTTCGTCGCCTTGATTTGAGAAATTCCCACCCTAAGTCTTTTACTATCTCTTCACCATGTCCCTTTCCCATTTTGACATATTTTGCTGCCTTGCGTTGGACCTTTCTGAGAGAATTGTTTAATGACGTGGTTATTTACATTGCAAGCTCACAGACGATGCTCGAAATGTGCACCACTCCACAATACAATTCCGCCTTCCTCTCACATGAAGTCCCTGCAGCCACAATTGCCTCAGCCGCTCTCTCGTGGCGTGTCGTTGAGAGTAAACTAGTCCCTAAACCCCACAACTGACTGAGTTTAGGCGATCTCGTCGGCCATGCAACAGGCCCATTGCGTCCACTCCATCTGCCTGCATACCGTTCATTTAAATTAAGTTATATTGCACGACGGTAATGCGCAGATGCTTCATCCTGAAGTAGCCAAGTGTTCAACCGTGTTGACAGTGGTACCGTTTGTTGTGGTAGTTCAGTCTGCAGAAAGCGCAAATACGCAGCACTTGTTGACTGACTGTAGCGTTTCTCTCTCATCACTTGTACTGTAGAGAGTCACCTGAGTGACTGATGCATGAATAACTTCGACGTAACACCAACTCGAGCGTCCCACAGTGTTGTCACATCTCGATAAAAAAAACCGTCACGGCTATATGTTTATAGGACAAAATCTGTTTATATTGGAATATAGAATACTGTACAATACTGTATAGTACACAATTACTACTCATTCTGCATACTATTCATTTAATAATAAATAACTAAAATACTTTTCACGGATAAACTTAAAGGAAGAAGATGGTATATTTTGAATCTTTTTCCTAATTTTGCATATTTTTCAGTTTCGTATGCAGAAATAATATTGCTGCTGCAATTTAAATTCGAGATTATTATTTTTTTAATTGGGCCCAAAATTAAAAAAAGTACTAGGCTACAGTTATTCACTATAATGGGGTACATCTCAGGCCCACCCAAAAAATATGCGAATTTTTGCGTTTTTTGTGGAAAATACTCATCATTAAAACCAAACCATGGTTCCAGAGCAATACTTTCAATCGATAGCATTAAGATAAGAAGTCAAAAATGCGTTCATTTCTTCAAGAGCCAATTTAACTGTGTTGGGTTGGGCCTAAAAAATTGTCTGGCAGCGATAAAAAAAAAGGAAGCTGTGGGGGCTACTGAATTGTTACATCAGCTACAAAAATTTTACACCTTATTTTATTTGGTATATTTAGATGATTTGCTCTTGCAAATTCATTATCGAAAGCACCTCAATCTCCAAAAATGGATATTAGTCAATTTTCGTCCTTCATTAAGGCAATGATATAAAACTTTTCAAAGCTCTGAAACGAAAAAGAGTTCGACAATCATGTCAAGCACAAGGCTTTGTAATCTAGCAATTCTATCCATTGAGAGGGAGAAAAGTTGGGATTTGTTGAAGGACCCATCATCAGCGATCGACAGATTCGTTGCTAGGAAATCTCGACGGCTCCAGTTCACCTTATGAAGCGTTTGTATAGGTATGCCTTGCATGATTGTGTATCATAATTTTGCATGTTATTAAATAAGACTTCGGAGAATGAGTTTCAAGAGAGTTGACGGCAGCGGCATTGTCAGGAGATGGGTCAGGTACTTTCTAAACCCTGCATATCTGGCCCACCCAAAATAATTAGTCTGGCTACGCCACTGACGATACATCCAAAATCTCTTTCACATTTTACTATTAAAACACATTCTTTAACATGTGTGGAGCATAGTTTGATACTGCCTTTCAAATTTTAAGATAAACGATTATATTTTTGAGAATGAATAAATTATAGAAGTAATATAATAGAAATAAGGACAGATATTTTTCAAATGTAAAAAAAATCCTCTTCCAGAGAAAAATTTTCTAATAGACTAAAGAATGTGTGTGCCAAATGTCATACATGCGGTATTAATAGTTTCCAAGTTATAGATATATAACTTTGTGTAAGAGAATAAAGCAAGAAATTAAAGTTATGGGAATTCGAAGCAGAAGTTCAGCGTTATTTGAGGACGCTGTACACCCGAACTTTAAACATGTCGTCATTTCAGCTAACTTTTAATTTTAGTTGGTTATTTAACGACGCTGTATCAACTACTAGGTTATTTAGCGTCGATGAGATTGGTGATAGCGAGATGATATTTGGCGAGATGAGGCCGAGGATTCGCCATAGATTACCTTGCATTCACATTACGGTTGGGGAAAACCTCGGAAAAAGCCCAACCAGGTAATCAGCCCAAGCGGGGATCGAACCCGCGCCCGAACGCAACTTCAGACCGGCAGGCAAGCGCCTAAACCGACTGAGCCACGCCGGTGGCTCATTTCAGCTAACAAGGCCATTGATGTGCATTATATGTTTATGTAATATTTTTCACATAGCTATCAAAGTTTATTTTAAAGCAATTTTTTTTTTTAATTTATTTGTTTTCATTGTATGCATTTAATCACTTTTTCCCCCTTGAAAATTCTGTGTACCAGAGCTTTAAAAATATCGTCGTAGCAGCTGACATAGGCATAAATGCACATTATAGGGGAGAGTCGGGTAGTAACGGACATCGGGTAATATCGGACAGTGAGTTTCTTTCATCTACCACACGATGATAGTACCTGATTGACATGGTTACGTTTCTCTGATGTCGCATAGAGAAACGTAACCATGTCATTCAGGTACTACCATATGGTGGTAGATGAAAGAATCGCACTGTCCGATACTACCCGACGTCCGATACTACCCGACTCTCCCCTAGCTTCTGTAATATATTTTTCACATAGCTATCAAAGTGTATTTCAGAGCAATTTTTTTTTTTAATTTACTGGCTTTTCCACCATATTAAACCCATCCTTTCGCCTTAATTCTGAGGTAACCTATATAAGAAACGTATTGCATTCTTGCATTATGAACAGCGTTTATAACACGGAAGAATGCTATGTGGTCTATCCTTGGTTCAGTCTAATTCAGAGTTCAATCGTCTCTGTTATCCTATGTGCGTGAATCCATAAGCAATACCGAAACATTCCCTTCATTCATTTGCCATGACACAGAAAGGCGGATATTTCCGGAATTTGATATTGGATTAACTTTATTGTAAAATATCCGATGGCCAGAAAGCTCCCGATAATGGAAATATGCCTTTACATATATTAGGTGGATGCATGAGCTCTCATTGGAATTATATTTCAGTATGAACACAGATAAAAGAAGATTGATGGCTTGTACACAGTAAATGGATAATAACGTACAGTTCTGTCAATTTTATACCCTCTGCCTACATTAAACAACAGAATACTTCAACGTGATTTCTTGTAAGAAGCTACGTTCTGGCTTGGATTTTAATTCCACTTGGGCTGATTAAATGATTTAATTATTTATTTATCTATTTATCTATTTATTTATCTATTTATTTATTTATCTATTTATTTATCTATCTATTTATCTATCTATCTGGCTATCTATTTATTTATCTATCTATTTATTTATCTATCTATTTATTTATCTATCTATTTATTTATCTATTTACTTATTTATCTATTTACTTATTTATCCATTTACTTATTTATCCATTTACTTATTTATCTACTTACTTATTTATCTACTTACTTGTTTATCTACTTGTTTATCTATTTACTTGTTTATTTACTTGTTAATCTATTTACTTGTTTATCTATTTACTTGTTTATCTACTTACTTGTTTATCTATTTACTTGTTTATCTATTTACTTGTTTATCTACTTATTTGTTTATCTATTTATTTGTCTATCTATTTGTTTGTCTATCTACTTGTTTGTCTATTTACTTGTTTGTCTATTTACTTGTTTATCTATTTACTTGTTTATCTATTTATTTGTTTATCTATTTATTTGTCTATCTATTTGTTTGTCTATCTACTTGTTTGTCTATTTACTTGTTTATCTATTTACTTGTTTATCTACTTACTTGTTTATCTATTTACTTGTTTATTTACTTGTTTATCTATTTACTTGTTTATCTATTTACTTGTTTATCTATTTACTTGTTTGTCTATTTACTTATTTGTCTATTCACGTATTTGTCTATTTACTTTTTGTCTATTTACTTTTTTGTCTATTTACTTTTTTGTCTATTTCCTTTTTTGTCTATTTACTTATTTATGTATTTACTTATTTATCTATTTATCTATTTATTTATTTATCTATCTATTTTTTATTTATTTATTTATTTATTTATTTATTTATTTATTTATTTATTTATTTATATCAGGTAATTAATGGCAGGTACTCGATTTCATCTCGCTATCACCAATTTTATCGGCGCTAGGTATCTTTTTTGGTGATACAGCGTCGCTATACAGAGTGGAATTAATATAACTTTGCAGGTTTTGATTGCTTATTCCTTGGACATATTACAATAAAACATTATATTACTATTTTCCTCAGAAAACACCATTTTACCTAATTATTAACACTGTTTGACTCTATAAATATTATCCGCATTATTCTGAATTTTACTCTTATTATTAGAGAACCTGATGAGGAATGATTTATCTCTTTGCACTTTTTAAATAAAGCGTACGGTTTTCATACGAATAAAACAAAAAAATTAACACATATCGTTATTTCCTGCCTTTAAGAAGTCTGACAACACTACTGGGGTGACAAAGGGATGGAATGCTGTTATTCAGATCTGAGTTTGTATGTGTTCGTATTCGTAGCTGAGGCGGCGATGCGCTGTTGCCAAATAACACAGATTTTCAGTCTAATTTTCTCATTAACCATGCACATAATACAAGTCGCATAATATGTTTTATATTTATTTTATGGTATTTCATTGCTACTTCAATCTGGACAGTTATACAGGTTGTTAAAAAAGTATCCAATATTTTAGAAGGTGATAATATGCATCAAAACAACAAAATAATGTCTAATAAACATGGGTCCTACAACACATACTTTCTGAGATCTGAACATTTGTTCATAGAAGGTGCTCAATGTGACGTCCATTCACGGTAATGCATTCCTCTGGCCTTCGGCGTAAGGAATCACGCACTCTTTGAAATTTGTTTTAATACGTTGATAAAAATGTCCTGATAACGATCCCCAGTTAAGCTCTGTGGTAGCACGTATGACCCTATTAATCTATCATCAAGAACGCCTGCCCATAAGTTGATTGAGAGTCGGTGCTGATGCCTTGTTTCTTCAAGTGGATGGGGATTTTCATCAGCCCACACATGCTGATTACTAAAATTCACAACGCCATCTCTGCTGAACCCCGCTCATATCCGCAACCGAACTTTTCTTTTCAATATTCCTTGCGACGTATCAGTATTCCATGTCAGCGGTGTCAACTACGGTATGATTATCTGGTAGTCTGCTGTATTGTAGGGCTTAGAAATGCATTGCCATGAATGGACATCACATTGAGCACCTCCTATGAACAAGTGTTCAGATCTCAGAAAGATGTGTTGTAGGACCCATGTTTATGAGACATTAGTTTCTTGTTTTGATGCATACTATCACCTCCTAAAATATTGAATACATTTTCTTAACACCCTGTATCACTTCCACCCTGTGTGCCAGATCGAAATGTGATTGTTGGCGTGATGGCGGTTCTCTTCCAAATTGGGTCCGGACGTGACGTTGCACCTGTGTATCTGACCGTGTCTCAATAAATCAGGATACACACTGTGGCATCTCCTGAGGTATCGACATCTCCTTCACTGCCAGATTTCAGATTTCACCAAAATTCACGCCTGCAACCAGAAATGTATTTCAACAATCCAACAAAATTCCCATAAAACTTTGACATGTTCTGATTAACATGCTGTAAACCGTATTCTGATATCGTGTCTCGATAATTTATTATTTGCATGTGAAGTTGTAAAGGTTTCATGTGGACACTCTGTATAGCTTCTATCATCTTTGAAGCTTCTTTAAAAATGTATTGCAAGTCAAAAGTTACAGAAAAAAAATTTAGGTCAGTTATTAATTTTTTTATTTATTTTTTAGTAGGTTATTTCACGACACTTCATCAACATCTTAGGTTATTTAGCGTTTGAATGAGATGAAGGTGATAATGCCGGTGAAATGAGTCAGGGGTCCAGCACCGAAAGTTACCCAGCATTTGCTCATATTGGGTTGAGAGAAAACCCCGAAAAACAAACCTCAACCAGATAACTTTCCCCGACCGGGAATCGAACTCGAGCCACCTGGTTTCGCGGCCAGACGCACTAACCGTCAGTTATTTAAGGACGCTTTATTTAGCGTCGATGGAATTGGTGACAGCGAAATGGTCTGTGGCAGATGAGATTGAAGACACTATTGCATCTATTGTCAAGTCTACTATTGTTAGTACTTCTGATATTTTTATTACTATTGCGGATTTTCTATTCATTATTATTGTTATTATTATTATTATTATTATTATTATTATTATTATTATTATTATTATTATTATTATTATTATTATTCTACCAATACACAGTTTGGGGTTGTTTCCCGTCTGTGAACTACAAATGGAATTGGTCCGTCCAACGTCGGTGAGGTCTGCTAAATCCCTTCGTCCTCGTGGATGGTAATACAAAAGTCTCTTTGGTAAACGATGTTCAGGCATCCTAAGAAGGTGGTTTCTCCATTTACGTTGATAATGTTGGACGTCTGCGGTCATCTCCTCAACTTCCCACTGATTTCTTACGTCTTCGCTCCTAATGCGGTCCCGCAAGGTAACTCCTGTCAATGATCGTAGAAATCTCATTTGTGATACGTTGATTCTATTTATTTTCTTTTGCCGCAGTGTCCAACATTCACTGCCATATAACAGAGCTTGTTTTGTTATGTGTGAAATCAGACTTGGACCTCTTTTCGCATTTGTTTTCCAAAGTTCCTTCTCAAGATACCATGTAATTGATTATATTTAAATATATTTTATTTATGTATTTTTGATAATTATACAAAGAAATATGACTTCCTAAATATATATTATTTTGTTATCAACCACTATTTTTGCGTGTAGAAGACTTTTGCCAGAAACTGCCATAACTTTTGTCTTCTCGGTTGATATTTTCATATTGTATTCTTTTAAAACCATCTGTAGTTTAAAAACAGAGCGCTGTAATTCGTCTTCTGTTCCTGCAAACAAAACTTGGTCATCTGCATATATTGTTGTATTTAGTCTTGTGTGTTCGTCAATCTGTATACCTTTTGGTACTACTTCAATCCATTCTTGAATTGCTTTGTCTAAGTATATCACAAACAAAAAGGGGGAAATGCCATAACCTTGTTTGAGTCCTTGGTTAGTTACTACTGTGTCCGTATATTTGTCATGATCTAGTTTAATTTTTATAGTAGTTGTTTCATAAAGACTTTTTATAGAATTTAACAGATTTTCTGGAATGCCATAAGATTCTAAAATTAACCATAACTTTCCTCTATTGACTCTATCATATGCTTTTTCATAATCTAAAAATAGCATATATAGAGGGAGGTTAAATTCTCGCCTCTTTTCTAACAATTGTTTCACTATAAATATGGCATCTACACAGGAACGTCCCTTTCGGAAACCACATTGTTCTTCCGCAATTTGAGCTTCTACTAATGTTTTCAATTTCTCTTTTAAAATTTCTGCTTATAATGGAAAGCAGGACGGATAAAAATTATTATTATTATTATTATTATTATTATTATTATTATTATTATTATTATTATTATTGATTTTATCGTACCACGTAATCCATTTTATGAACCTATTTAGAAATTAAAGGAAAATCATACATTGGATTGTAATGTCTATACACTGCTATTTATTGGAATTTTTTTTATAAATAAATATACTACTATAAATTTCAGCCACTAGGCCTATCTTGTAAATCTGCAGCATAGAACGAACATTCAAACTTATTTCTTGTATGGATAATAATATATTTATTAATAATAACTTAAAAATGAACAGGGGCAATTTCAACTTATTTATATTGAATACAGTTTTGTGTGTTCTTAATATACGGGATGCACTTTGCATGTTAAATCCAGGTGACACAAGACCATTTACGACCAGAAAGAGGACGGCTTAAACGTGAGGCAAGGGCAGGCATCCCTAATAATAGACATGCCAGACCACGTGATATACATTCTAATACGGACGGATTCATGGTGCCCACGAATCACGCATTAATTTTCTCCCTGGTTGCTCTTCATTTTCGCAACATTAAGATTAACAGTATCCAACTGACTCCGCTGAAAGTAACTTCATGATGCGAGATGTGTTGACATTGGCGGCAGTAACTAGTTACTGTAACTACACATCGTCCTCTTATTCTAAGCTTTTTTAATTTTCACGTTCCATAAAGTCAATAAAAGCTATGTAATATAGTCACGTGATACATATCCAAGTACAGAAGTATTACACGAACTTAATAACCGCAAAAATATTGTTCTTAGAAGAATTAATTTTACCGAAGCAGTTTTTGAATTGCTCAATTAATAGTTTCATTTAACCTATGACCTTTCGTTTCTTTGTATTTACAACAAAACAATATAATGATAATATAATTTGACTGTTATTCTTTCATTATCTGATGTTGTTTTCATTGTTTTTTCACGTGATATTAAAAGCAATAAAATTAAGATACCACCTGAAGTGACTCTTTCCAGCTATATAATACGTTTAATAACATGAGGAAAATTATCTACTAGTGACCAGCATGAATCTTTCTTAACGCTTTGAGAAAAATTACATTGAAATAAGAATTCTGCATTTTAGTTTTAGTTGTAAGTTGCTGGTAAAATATAATATTTTTTTCTAAATAATTAAGCTTATACAATGTTACTTCTATTCGTTTGAATAATATATTCCTCATCTACATGAATTATCTTTCTTCTTCTTCTTCTTCTTCTTCTTATTATTATTATTATTATTATTATTATTATTATTATTATTATTATTATTTCATATAGGCCAACATCAATTGGAATATTATGTCCATGGTTCTATAGTATATCTTAAATTTTTTCGGCATAATTGCATTTAATAATAATAATAATAATAATAATAATAATAATAATAATAATAATAGTAATAGTAATTAGACCGCAGAACGTCATAAAATTACATTTTTTATTGAAATAACATATTGAGAAAGTAATAGTGGATCTTTCTCATTCTTGACCCCACTGTAAGGTTCGAAATTAATGAAGATCAACCAAAGCAGGTATATGAAGAGAAACGCGCTATTTACCTTCCATGCTGTGATGATCTCAGTCATAAATATAATATTCAAGATTGGAATATCATTGGAATTATGTTTGGTGCGCGAGGAACAATTCCCAAATTTACTTAGGAGATCCTCAGAAAATTAAAGGTTTCTGATAAGACTTTTCAGGCAATTGCATCAACCATTTTAAAATCTTCACTGAACATCATCAATCACCATCTCTATTCATCTTTATAATATTCAATGTATATTATTTACTTTCATTAAATTTTTATTGTTTTGATAGCCACCACATCTTGTCGCAGAATATTCTTTTTTAAAATTTCATTATGTATTTTTATGCTCGACCATACCGAAATATAGTAATTATACACCTGGTAGCAGACCTTTAATGCATGTCATTAAAGTACACCTACTCATTAAAGGTCAGGTCTTTCAGCCAATGACGACTCAGGTTACAACTGTTCAGCCAATGACACGTCAGCTTTCTACCGTTATAAAACCGCAAGTATCGATTATTCTTGGATATGCAATCGAAAGAGAATTATCGAAAAGTCACGGAGGCTGGAAATCCAATACTGTCGTAGACGGTTATGTTCTGTTACTATAATAATTAGCGTTAATTGTAAATAATATTCAAATAAATTCAATTTGTCATCTCGTTTTTCAATGTCGAATTCAATAATCAAGGTTATAATATTATAATATTATCAAGTTTAACGGGACTGGGTCAAGGTCAATGACATTATTGTTCCTCGGAAAAAATCAATACTTTCGCGTCTGCGCACATCTCACAATTCACGACCTAGAACAAGGTCACTTCCGATCTTGTCAGTTACAAATAAAATGTATACATCTGAATACCGGTAATTTCAAGTTATAAATATGGTCGAGCATAAAAAGTCGTATGAAACTCGCCTATAATGGTAATTAAGAAGCTCGTATGAAAATTATGAAACGAGCGCAAGCGAGTTTCATAAATATCCATACTCGATTCTTAATTACTATCATTATAGGCTCGTTGCATAATGTACTATTTTAACATTAATTTACATTTTATTTTTTGTTCATTTGAATTGATTAGGATGCCGATATTTTAAATACAAGATTTGGACGACTATCATTTCGATGATATTCTTCTTCTATATATATTTAAATTTATTTTGCTTATTGGAATGCATATATGAAATTTTTTTCTTGTTTTGTCCGATTTATTATCTAATTTCAATTTACCTCTGATAAAAATGAGAATAATTTCCAAGAAATAAGAAAAAATTGTGAGAAATAAAACCAGTAAATAGTTGAGGACATGGCATTGCTGCGATGACAATGGATACTCTTCCTAATGTACAAGTTAGATCATTTTCCACTTTAACATGACGCTAGCTCCGTGTAAGTGTAATACAGTAGAGTATCGATTACCCGAATATCGATCAACCGAAACATCGGTTAACCGAAAACGTTCCAGCGGCAAATTCAAATTTGCGCGCGCGCTGTGTAGAAGTTCACTAGCGCTGTTTTCGAGATTTAGCGGCAAAAAAAAAAAAAACGAGTCTCAGCTCTGAAACAAAAAAAAAATTCTTTTCCTAAACTGTAGGCCTACTTTAATGACCATTTTGAACTTTTCAAACTAGGCTAGTCAGTTCTCTGTGCTATTTGTAAGACGTATGATACAAAATATATACTGTATGTACAGTTTTGTGATTAATATCAGTGTTTCTTTGCCTCATACTGCTCCTATGACACCTGTACAATTTGTTTTTGTAAATGATCGGTTATCCCAAAAAATCAGTTATCCGAACACCCCCGTCCCCAATTGTTTCGTATAATCGATGCTCTACTGTATTTCAGAAGGCAGTGAGAAAATACGCGTCACATACTAGACATACATCTATGTGACATACGTCACATACATCTATTAGATGTCATCCCAGATTACATATATAACAGTTTGCTCATCCTTATGTTAAAATCGATAGCACTTTGAAGAGAGCAACCGCCAGGATCGCCACCCGTCCGCCGTAAACGAACACGAGATGGCAGTACAGTTGCTAATGCATGACGTGATTCCTTATGTAATAACTAGATGGCAGCATAGTAAACCTGATAAAAGTTGTTACCGTCAAGGTCTATAAGGCCGAGCAATCTAGGTATACAGTATATGATATAATCTAGGCATCATTCAAACGTTTACTCTGATTTCGTAGAACCAAAAACGAATGTATTTAGACACATGTATTGTTGAGGCCATGAAACTGCTGCGACGACAATACTGTTAGTGCGCCCTGATTTCATAGAAACAAAATTGAATGTGTTTAAACACCTACGACAGTGAAGTCACATCTTGTCATATTATATTGTGATGTAGAGATCGTTCTCGGAATTTAAACTAATTCTGACAAATAAGAGAAGACGTTTCACGTAGATATTGTTGGTTTATTACTGCCATAATAATTACGTGAAAGGCAAAGGAAATTGTAGGCCTACATATTCTAAAGTCTGGTTAACTCGATGTCCAGCTTGTAAAAGTAGCCACGTTCAATTAGTAGGCTAGCGGTGTCAAAGAGGACGGAAGCTTTGTAGTTTCAATAATTTTAATTATGTCGCTGTCCATTGTCGTCGTCAAGTCTTTTGAAGGCTGCTCCATTGTCGTCGTCAAGTCTTTTGAAGGCCGCTCCAATACTCTACGCGGAGTGTATAAACCAGAGTTGCAAATTTTAGCAGTGTGTCTTGTTCTAGTTCACAGTGAAAATTAATTATATTACAGTTCATTGTATAATAAAAATGTAGAGGCCGTGGGAAGCGAGTGAAGTGTCGGAACCGATACCCATGAACGTCAATAACGACGATGGTAATAATAATAATAATAATAATAATAATAATAATAATAATAATAATATATCAGAGTTAAATAACAATTCAAATTCAAAAGCTAGACCAAAATTATGTAAGCAGTGTCAAACGTTTGTGTGCAATGCTCACACGTATGTTCTGAAAAACAATTTAAGTCAAGGAAAAATTTCGGAGACATCTAAAATTCTTAAATTAAATAGAAATACTGTAAGTAAAATTGTAAAAAAAGGGATCTAAGACACCTAAAAAGCGTGGACACAAAGTCACAAAATTTAATAAAGTAGATGGTTTTACGTGTGATTACATTCGCCGTGAAATATATAGTTCTTACAATAAGGTCCAATCCTTAACAATAAAAGAATTGTTGCAAAAAGTCAAATTTTCCGGTTTTCCTTATGGAGAAACATTTAATTATTTCTTTAAATTAATTTAAAATATATAATCTAAATAATATAAATAATCTTCAAATTGACTCATGCTTTGAGCAATTAAGCCTAGCCCATATCCATGTTATATTAATATATATAGCAGCAACAAACAAGACGTGACAACGTCGCATTTTCATTTTATTATCGGTGCATGCAATAAAGACCTACAAATCTTAAAAGGAATGCCGCTGCCTATTAATTAAACGAGGCAACTTTATAGTATTTTATACCCGTAGACTAGGCACCAGCTGGACGTGGACGTCGAGGATTATTTCTCTAACGACGGGAAAAATATGAAAAGTGAAAGTCCTCCGTGTTGTGCTCAGGCTGCGTTGCAAGTTTCGCACCATATGGACAAGAGCAGGCCTCGTCGACACTTCAGCTCGCAGTAGAAACTCGGAATCCAACTTGTTCTCAAATCCCGGTCGCATGTCGTGAGTCGAGACGATGGATAGTGTTTAAAGTTCTAAGCTTCCCTTTAGTTTCTGAGCCGTAAATAAATCACAGTAGCAAGTCTAGATCGTATGATCACATTCTAAAAACGTAAAAACTTCGTTCTATGTGAACCCCATTGTACCTTTGAATATAGGTTCCATAACTCTTCACATTGCCTTCTTGAATAACGCATATGTGCCTCCAAAGAAAATTTATAATCAAATATAAGGCGAAGTATATGTAGCAATGACTACTATATATCATTAATATATATCTCAGTATGTGAAATCTGCATGGGTTCTAAAGTGGCATATAGTGCCTTCTGATTAAAAAATTTAAGGGAAGACTCCACTGAAAATCATGAAAATTTTTCAAAAACCATTCATTGGATATTTCACTTCACAGGAATGTATATTTTCATATCGCAAATGGATTTAGTTCAATTTTGAAAACAAATGTACTTATTTTTTTAAATTAAGGTTGTAAGGGGGCGTGGCATTTAAAGAGCTGTCAAAATTATTTTTTCATCAAAAAGTTCTTTTTTCACAAATTTATGATTACAAATCTAGTAATTTTTTGTTCTAAAGTTGGCTCAATGAAGTTGCTGGATGTGTAGCGGAGGAGAATTTTAATTTACATGAATATTCATTTTACTTCCAAACCATTCTTACTTAAGGGGTTAGGAACAGCTTACAGCAGTAAAATTTTTGGAAAAATTTTACATTTTTTTCCTCCATTACTATATCTTGTACAAAAATGAAAATTGGTATGTGTAAAACACTGTCCTTCTGCTATATGAAAAAATATTTTTACGATAAAAAAAAACATTATATATACATTTTTTTTTTTTTTTTTTTTTTTCAAAATTCAAAACGGTGGCAGTTCACTTTGCAGTGATGAAGCGTTTCCCTCATAACTCATAACTTTGTTAACTTTTTCATGTTCTCTCGCTTTTATTTAATTGCTAAAACTCATGTTTATAATACCATCCTCTTTCAACTACATTTCTTAATAAATAATTTTTTTTTATTTTGTATTAGAAGAGAATACTGATACTTGACCATCTTTTTAAATGAATTATTTTTTACTAGCCGTACCCGTGCGCTCCGCTGCACCCGTTAGAAATAAATATAAAGTAATTACATAATTAAAATAGCACATTTGATCCAGGGAACATTCGTGTTTGATAGAAGGATAGATCGTTTAATATGTTACTTAATTTAAATTGTATTTAAAATATTAAAATGCGATCATTTTGATCCAGAGACCACTCATTTGGTGCAATGACCAATAATTTTTGGAAAAGCAAAAATTAACAGAAAAATTTTGGCTACAGATTTATTACTACGTCTATATAATATAATATAATATAATATAATATAATATAATATAATATAATATTATATTATATTATATTATATTATATTATATTATATTATATTATATTATATTATATTATATTATATTATATTATATTATATTATATTATATTATATTATGAAAAAGTGTGTTGATAACGGATGTACTCGAATTAGAAAGTTTTTAATTTGTTGTGGGAGCTCTTGAATCTCAGGAGGAACAACTTTTACAACAGCGCAACATAATCTGCTTGGCTCATTACCCAATTTTTTTGCATTGCATTTATTGCATATGTATTTTAACACGATTCAATTGAGCATAGTTAAAATTTGAATTATAAAATAATGGATTGCTAAGCTAACGTACTATTACTGCATACTGAATCAATACACTCTCGTTGTTCGTTAATTCTCTGAGATAAAAATGAATATGTTCATAAACGTTATTATAAGAAATACAGGAAATGAATATTCAGAATAACCTATCAAGTTTTCTGTGCATAAGAAGCTATTTTAATCTTACCTGTCCTCAATTCACTCACAAGTTACTGTAATAACATTATAGCATTATGTCCATCCAGAGAAACTACACTTTCCAATGATGAAATAAAAATTAATTATACAAATCGGTTAATTTAGCTTCTGATATTACTTCATACAAACACAGAAACTTTGTCTGTAGGCTATGTTTCATAGCTTTCGATTGTTGTGTCCAAGGCCCCTTATAGATGAAGTCATTTGTTTTTTATTTCAATACACCGTCTTAGATGGCAGTTATTTTAATTTTAAAACTCATTTATCTCATTAAATATCAGGCCTATGAAAATTTTTCAGAGAATAAAACTTATCAGAAATCATTTTTAAAGAAACGTTTGTTATGTAACATATTTCACAAAAATCAATAAGCGAGATATTTCGATTTCATTCAGGCCCCCTTATAACCCCCCTTTTAAATAATGTATTTTGAATGCCATATAGCCTATAATCTAAGTTATAACAAACTTAATTTATATTCCAATTTTCATCGAAATCGGTTCAGCCATTATCGCGTGAAAAGGTAACAAACATGCAGACAGACAGACAGACAGACAGACAAACATACAAACAAAAATTTCAAAAAAGCGATTTTCGGTTTCAGGGTGGTTAATTATATATGTTAGGACCAATTATTTTTGGAAAATCGAAAATTACCAGAAAAATTTCGGCTACAGATTTATTATTAGTATAGATTAGACAGTCTAACAGAAGATAGAGAAGTGATCTTCCATCTTATTGTAGATATGACATGTATAAATACACACAAAAAATTTAATCACAGAATGCTGGATAGTTTTTGAGTTATGTGGGAAACGCTTCATCACTACACAGTGGAATGAATTTTGAAAAAAAAAAAAAAAAAAAAAGTACATATTTTCTTTAACTCGTAAAAATATATATATTTTTTTTCATATAGCAGAAGGACACTGTTTTACACATACTAATTTTCATTATTGTATAAGATATAGTAATGGAGGAAAAAAATGTTGAATATTTCCAAAATTTTATTGCTGTAAGCTGTACCTAACCCCTTAACTTTACTTTTCCTTATTCAACAGCAACATTTTTATGTCAAATATTTATCAATCTGGATGAAAATTTTACTGTAAGTATTGATGAGGTAGCTGCATGTTTCTATACATTTATTTTGTGAGAAATGCTGCTGTTATATTTTATTAATTGTCTTTTTATGAATTATATTAAAAGTAACATTTTTAAAATTTCAAAAAAAAAATTTCGAAGTGAATAAATGAGATATTTCATAGAATGAATGTATAGAAATGTTTATCTATGGATTGCGAAAGTAACAAAAGAACGAAGCTTAAAAATTGAGAAAATATACTAAAAACGTGGCTTTGAAAATATTTAGAAAAATAATAGAAAAAATATATAAAAAATTGAAATCAAAAAATATTTCGGAATTAAAATTTTGGATTTTGTTAGTCCTTTACATAGTAAACACGCTCTCAAAATTTGGTTGAAAAAAATTATTAGGGAAAAAACTTGTCACTTTTAGTGGAGTGTTCCCTTAATGTTGAAGACGGCCATGAAATATTCCATTTTGAGAAAAAAAAATATATTGGCACCTTTTAGCACTAACTACAAGATATTCTGAAACGGTTCTACGATGAAGACCATATTAGTACAGAATAAACTGTTTTTAAATTCGAGAACCCAAAGTAGGCGTTCACAAATAACATTCTGCTTAACCCTTATCTGCCTGAATAATTTTTTTAAATTTCATCTGTTTTTTTAATCTTAGTAACCACATAGCTGATGAACACTATGATGCCATTAATAGTATTGAATATGGATTTCAGTTGAGCGTAGGGATTTAGGCACGCTAGGCGGATATATGACCAATTTTTTTTGTTTCATAATAATCTTTGAAATAAAAGATTATTATGAAACAAACAATAATCTTCACATGCTGAAACTTTCCTTCTGGAGTGTCAAAATGGCTTTAGAAAAGGAAGATCATGTGTAGATCCATTATTTAGTATGAAACTATTGTTAGAAAAAAGAAGAGAATTTAATTTAGAAACCCATATAGCTTTTATTGATTTTGTGAAAGCTTTTGATAAAGTCCGAAGAGACCTTTTATTCGACATATTACAAGAAAAAAATATTCCAAATTTGCTATTGCAAAATATAATAGAAATCTACACAGACAGCAAAATAAGTGTCAAAATAAATAACTGTATATCCGAAAGAAAATTAGTTAATAATGGAGTTCGACAAGGTTGTCCACTATCACCAACTTTATTTAATATTTATATAAATGAAATTATTTTAAAATGGAACCAAATCTACACATCAGGAATCAAAATAACCAGTGCTCTAACATTAAATACCTTACTCTATGCCGATGACCAAGTCATAATTTCCAATTCAGAGGATAATTTACAAAGAGGATTGTATACATTAAATAATATATTAAAAGATTTTGGGATGGAAATTTCAGCACAAAAATCAAAAGTAATGGCATTTTTAGGACAAGACCCAGTGAGAAGTAAGATAATACACAATAACCAATGCCTCGAACAAGTGCAAAATTTCAATTATCTGGGTTGTGAAATATCTTATCAAAATGAAAAAGATGTGAACAAGAAAATTACCAAATTTACACAAATTCTAGGAATAATAAACAATGCATTAAAAGCTAAATTAGTACAAAAATCTACAAGAATAAAAATATATAATACACTAGCATTACCCACCCTTTTATACGGAAGCGAGATTTGGTCATTAAAGAAAACAGACATGAACAGAATCAAAGCAACGGAAATGAAATTTTTGAGGACAGCAGGATATACTCTTTTAGACCGAAAAAGGAATGAAGAAATTTTAGAACAATTAGAAGTAGAGTCAGTAGAAGAAAAAATCAACAGATACAAATTCAATTGGCTAGATCATGTAAGAAGAATGGAAAATTCAAGAATCCCAAAAATTATGATGCAATATAAACCTAGAGGACGTCGTCGACCAGGAAGACCTTTAAGAAGACTGCTAGATGGGGCCGAAATAGGTCTACAGAGGCCTAATTCGTGAAGGATGATGATGATGATGATAATAATCTTTTTTTTTTTTCAAATAAAATACTCTCTCATGACCCTTAAACACCTTACGTTCTACATGTCCTGCCCATCTCAAACGTCTGGATTTAACATTCCTAATTATGTCCTGTACAGAATACAATGCGTGCAGTTTCTACGTTGAGTAACTTTCTCCATTCTCCTGTAACGTCTTCACTCTTAGCACCAAATATATTTTAAACACCTTATTCTCAAATACCCTTAGTCTCTGTTCCTCTCTCAAAGTGAGTTTAAAACACATCCTAACAAAATGATTAAAATAAGTATCTGCAATATTATGGGCATAGGACTTATACCAAACTTCACAGTTCAAAATTTTTTTCAAATTGTTTGACGGTTAGGATTGGTATAAGTCCTATGATCATAATATTGCAGATATATTGATAATTTTGGTAGGGTGTGTTTTAGTATCTGTGAGCAGTATGTGGCTAACATTTCAATTCTATGTGTGATATAATAAGTGAATACGTGGTACAGTCATTAAGTTCTAATACTGAGCGCATAGTGGCGTTAAGGTGCACTATAGCGCATAGCTGGCGCCACGGTATGATACCTTGTCAGTTAGTCTCTCGACCCAACAAGAGACAGTTGAGTGCATGCACTGTAAGCAGAACTACGGTCTTTGTTGTGACGGTGATTTTAATGCGCGCGTCGGAACTCGAGTATGTTGCAGTTTGAGCAACGGGCAAACGTCACGTTCTGTCAGAAATTAGGCGAAACTGCTATAACCGATCATAACTGGAGACGAAACATGGTGTTTCCTTTACGATCCGCAACTGAAGCGACAATCCGCCACCTGGAAAACGCCATTATTTCCACGACAGAAAAATCCGCAACAAGACAGGTCAAAAGGCAAGATGATGCTTTAACAGTTTTTTTTATTCAAATGGAATTGTTCACATAGAATTCATCCCACAAGGTGCAACTGTAGACAAGATCCTCTACAAAGATATTCTTGGCCGTTTAAGCAATTCAATTCGTCGTAAGCGTCCTGAGCTTTGGCATAGGAAGAATTGGCTGTTGCTACACGACAACGCCCCTGCACATCGCTCCATCCTTGTCCAAGAGGAACTTGCAAGGCAACAGGTCGCTGTTTTGCCACACCCTCCGTACTCACCTGATCTCGCACCATGCGATTTTTTTTCTCTTTCCCCTCATAAAATCAATCGTAGGAGGGCGTAATTTTTATGCGCCCGAAAAGGTCATGACTGCCACAAGAGAAGCCGTACGGCATCTTCCTGCCAACATCTTTCAGCGGTGCTTCCAGCAGCTACACCAACGTTGGCAGACGTTCATAGCGGCCAACGGCGACTATATTGAGAGAGGATGTCGATCTGTTTAAGTGTACGCCGTATCACGCGGCATCTTCTGAGACATCCAGATTCTTGTGGGGGCCTACCCTTCAGGCGTCAGTGTCAGAACTTAATGACTGTACCACGTAGAGTGCACCTAATTACAGGAATGTAGTGAATTAATAATAAAATTATGTTCAAATTTTATATATATATATATATATATATATATATATATATATATATATATATATATATATATTAAGGGGAAAGATTTACTCTAGGGTAACCAAATTTTTTTTTATTTTTAAAGCTTAATATATAGGCCTACAGATATCACTGAAAAAATGAAGGAGCTCTGATAAATAGTTTTACATTTGTGACTACTTGAAGAGAGGCTATTTTTACCATTATTTTGCTTCCGATAAGTACCAACTCCTCTTAATATATTTTTAAATCCTGTTAATAAATATCGAGAAAAATTAAAGGATCCTGAAGCTCACATTCAAGTCCTAGTTGCATGTTTGCATTATACAGTAGTGGCATAAAAAACCGAACCGACCCCTGTAGCTGATTTCAGAGCCTTGTTCACTCCAGAGCTCGATAGACTGGTAACTAAGACTTTCGTGGTTCGAATCCTGCCTGAGAAGGAAACTTTTTTTTTTTTTGTTCCTTATTCAAATTTATTCCCAATACTTTTCGATTGCAGCGATATTTCACTACTTAATTAACTTATTGTTCCCAGAACATGAATTTTATCAGCAATCGAGAAGTATTGGGAATAAATTTGAATAAGGAAAAAAAAAAAGTTTCCTTCCCAGGCAGGATTCGAACCACGAAAGTCTTTGTTACCAGTCTATCGTGCTCTGGACTGAACAAGGCTCTGAAATCAGCTACAAGGGTCGGTTCGGTTTTTTTTTGCCACTACAGTACACACAGTTCAGCAAAAATCACGTTATAAGTTTCAGAAAAATAAGAAATAGCCTAAAACCATAAGTAAACAGCTTTTAACTTCAGTAAACAAGACGAAGTCAAGCCGCCATTACAGTTCACACTTTTTTGTAACACTAAGAGCCCCAACATACTGGAAAGTTTTGTTAAAATAATTAAAGTTTGGTTACCACCTAACTTCCGCCCGAAGACCTTTCCATTGTTTTTTTTTCTTATTTTATGAAGAAAGTTCTTTTGTGGTATACAAGGGATATCCTGCATTCCTTTGTCTTCTGCGCATTTGCTTTTCCTATCTCACGTGTTTATGTGAAGCCTGTATTAAACTTCAGTCCTTCCGAGATGTTTCGACGAACCTGAGGTTATATCAGGATCCAAACAAAGGCGACTTCCATTACTTAAGGGGTTAGATACAGCTTACAGCAGTAAAATTTTTCCTCCATTACTGTATCTTGTACAATAATTAAAATTAGTATGTGTAAAACATTGTTCTTCTGATATATGAAAAACAGATAATTTTACGATTTAAAAAATTATATACCATATATATATATATATATATTTTTTTTTTCAAAATTCAAAATAGTGGCAGTTCACTCTGGACTGATGAAGCGTTTCCCTCATAATTCAAAAACTGTCCAACATTCTGTGATGGATTTTTTGTGTGTATTTATGCTTGTCTTATCTACATTATGATGCAAAATCAGTTCTCTACATTTGATAGATTGATAAGAAATAAATTCTTAAAAGAAATGGTCAAATATCAGTATTCTCTTCTAACACAAAATAAACAAAATATTATTTGAGAACGTAGTTTAAAGAGCATGATATTGTAAACATGATTTTCATCAATAAAATAAAAGAGAAAAACATGAAAATCACTTCTCTACATTTGATAGATTGATAAGAAATAAATTCTTAAAAGAAATGGTCAAATATCAATATTCTCTTCTAACACAAAATAAACAAAATATTATTTGAGAATGTAGTTGAAAGAGCATGATATTGTAAACATGATTTTCATCAATAGAATAAAAGAGAGAGAACATTAAAATCACTTCTCTACATTTGATAGATTGATAAGAAATAAATTCTTAAAAGAAATGGTCAAATATCAGTATTCTCTTCTAACACAAAATAAACAAAATATTATTTGAGAATGTAGTTGAAAGAGCATGATATTGTAAACATGATTTTCATCAATAAAATAAAAGAGAGAGAACATTAAAATCACTTCTCTACATTTGATAGATTGATAAGAAATAAATTCTTAAAAGAAATGGTCAAATATCAGTATTCTCTTCTAACACAAAATAAACAAAATATTATTCGAGAATGTAGTTGAGAGAGCATGATATTGTAAACATGATTTTCATCAATATAATAAAAGAGAGAGAACATTAAAATCACTTCTCTACATTTGATAGATTGATAAGAAATAAATTCTTAAAAGAAATGGTCAAATATCAGTATTCTCTTCTAACACGAAATAAACAAAATATTATTTGAGAATGTAGTTGAGAGAGCATGATATTTTAAACATGATTTTCATCAATAAAATAAAAGAGAGAGAACATGAATAAGTTAACAAGGTTACGAGTTATGAGGGAAACACTTCATCACTGCACAGTGAACTGCCACCATTTTGAATTTTGAAAAAAAAAAAATTAATCGTAAACATATTTTTTTCATATAGCAGAAGAACAGTATCTTACACATACAAATTTTCATTATTGTACAAGATAGAGTAGAGGACGAAATAAATGTTGAATATTTCCAAACATTTTACTGCTGTGAACTGTACCTAAGCCCTTAAACCATATCCTTTACGCTGTATTAACTTTTTAGTGAGGTTATTACTAGGTGAAAGCTCTCACACTTTTAGTCTTACGATTTAAAAGTGAAGGATGCGAAACCATTGTGTTGTGAAAACATTACCCAACATAAAGAACCGAACTTTAGTATACAACATCATTATTGCGACCAGCTTGAAGGTATATAGAAAAGGACATTATAGATTTTGGTTTCAACTGCTTTCAACTTCCCGCGGCTTCGAAGGACGTGATTAAAATTCCGCCCGCAGCATGCATATTTTTATCTTTTCCGTGTGATGTTAAATTCGTGTTGAGTACATATCATAATAGTTACATAGGGTGTTCGCGTAATGAAGGTGGAGAACAAGGGTTTAGCAACATAAGATGCTTGGAACTGTGGTTGATACACAGCTAACTTGGAACAACAAGAGTATTTAAGTATTAAATTACCCAGGATTTTATTTCTTCTAAAAAGTTTAAACATGGTTTTACCTTTGAAATAGAAACCGCCTATTACGTATATTTTAACAGAATTTTAAAATTTAGTATGTTACGAGTATTATAGGGCAACAACACCCATGTAATCAAGATTTTTAAATTACAGAAAAAAACTTTCAAGATTATCACCAATTCTCATTATCATGAATATTGTCTACCGTTATTTATTAACGAGAAGATATTAACTGTTGCAAGTTTATTTATTTTTTAATTATTAATGCACGTTAATAGTACATTATGCAACGAGCCTATAATAGTAGTAATTAAGACGCGAGTATGTTTATGAAACGAGCGCAAGCGAGTTTCATAATTTTCATACGAGCGTCTTAATTACCATTATAGGCAAGTTTCATACGACTTTTTATGCTCGACCATATTCCTAATTTGAAATTATTCCTAAGTATTTATGTTATTCTTATCTGACTGGGGAGCGGAACTGACCTTGTGCAATATCTCGTAAATTGTGAGATGTGCGCAGACGCGAAAGTATTGATTTTTTCCGAGAAACAAATGTCGTTGACCTTGATATAATGTAGAGAGTAAAATAAACATTAATCTTGATATAAACTCGAAATTGATTTAGACATTCAAAAACGAGATGACAAATTGAATTTATTTGAATATTATTTACAATTAACGCTAATTATTATAGTAACAGAACATAACCTTCTGCGACAGTATTGGATTTCCAGCCTCCGTGACGTTTCGCTAGTTGTCTTTCGTTTGCATATCCGAGAATAATAGATACTTGTGCTTTCATATTGCTAGAATGGCGTTTTCTGTTTGGTGGAACACCTCAACTTTAATGAATAATTGTACTTTAATGAGGTCCAATAAAGGGCTGCTACCAGGTGTATAATTATTATATTTCGGCCTGTTCGAGCATAAACAAAATTTTAACCCTTCGAATTTACCTGGTTTAGAACTTCGTGCTACTCATCTGGGGTCATTTTGACCCTAAGAATATTTGTTGTGAATAATTAAGATATTTTATAGTTTAATGCATTTTTGTATGAAGTATAAGCAAAATGAAAGTTTATAATGCATCTAGAATTACTCACTGTGTTTAAACAATGAATGAATTAACTAATTAATTAATCGAATTAGTTTAATGGCAGACTATTTATTCTGTATCTGGGTTTTTATAGTTTCAAGTATCAGAGAACAGATTAACTTTCCTTGAAATATAGCAAAAAAGGAAATTGCTATTGCATCAAGTGTTAATTATGATGTTTAGACAATTAACTAAGTCTCATAATCTGCTGTAGTAGAAAGAACAAGAAGCTAATTTTACAAATACAAATAATTACTCTTCAATCTATAACATTTTCCCATAGCCTATGTACATAGCAGTTTATGTATTTGTTTCATTTATTCATTTTTCAAAGTACATGTTCACTTTGCTTAAAAAAACACAATCACTGCAGAATAATTCTAACTAGAAAATAAAGACGTGTTCTATAGCTGGGGATATCCACGAAACCAAGCAATAAACATGAAAAAAAATCAATGTATAACTATTAAAAAATAATTTTAATTATAAAGGAAACTAAAATAACCAAGGTTGGCATATCTAGGTTACTGGAACGTTTCGAAGTATATGAATGTAGATATTAACAATAAAATATGGTGTGGGGTCAGAAAAGTTCACAAGTGTCGAGGTTAATGATTACACTATCAGGAAAAAATGTTGTGATCATAATGCTAGACAATTAAGCATGTTTCATCAACCAAAATAATGTCGACTAAGTAAAACTGTAGAAAAGTTTGAAATGATGGGAATGAAAGTGTCTAATAAAATACCCAAATATGTATTTACTTCAAGCAGTTGTGAAGTTAGAAAAGTTATCTCCTTTTGGCTCAAATAAATAATACAGCTGCCCCCCCTTCTTGCAAAGAAATTGGATATAATTAGCCATATTTTACACTGAACATAGATTTAGGTTACTGTGCGAATATCGTGAACTACAACATAATACACAGCAGATATACGAATATATTCATTCATTCGTAGTTTTCTTCCCAAGAGAAGGTCTTTCACTGCAAACCCAGCATTCTCCAATCTTTCCTATTTACTGTCTTCCTCTTCGTCTCCGCAATATATAGATATATATGTATATACATACACACACCATATTTTATTGTTAATATCTACATTCATATACTTCGAAACATTCCAGTAACCTAGATATGCTAACCTTGGTTTTTTAGTTTCATTTATAATTAAAACTAGTGGCTTGTGCAGCAAATGCTGCTAACTAAGTTCATTAGAAGTTCAGATTAAATTTTTCAAATTTATTTCCAATGAAAAATACCACACATTTCGGAAGTTATTTGCTTCCATAATAATGAAACATAGGCCTACCCCTCTCAATGGTTTTCTTCGTGCTAAATACTTTTTATTTAACCTATACATCTTCAGTTCTTGACTTCCAATGCCAAAACGGACGTAACAATGTCACAACGATCAGTCGGTTTTCCATGTGGGAGTGAAGCAATAGCTATTTCAGGTTATTGTGGATTATAGGTTAGAGTTATGAAAATATCCTTTACTCTCTCCCCTCACCCCTCACCCCTCACCCCTCTGCCCTCGTGCCCTCTGGACCTCGTGCCCTCTGGACCTCTGGCCCTCGTGCCATCTGGCCCTCGCGCCCTCGCGCCCTCGTGCCCTCTTGCTCTCGTGCCCTCGTGCCCTCGTGCTCTCGTGCCCTCGTGCCCTCGTGCCCTCTACATTCGGAACTCTCGTAGCAGTTCCTTGCCTGCTGGTGTAGATGGCAGCAGCATTCTCAGTCTCAGGTCTTCAACCAAGAAAGTTTCCCTGGCCAAGACATATTCATATCTTGATAGAGAGAATTTTGAAACTCCTAGCACCCTTTTCAGGTGCCTTGGTTTCAGGCTTCCGAGCTCTTGTAACTGTCTGCTTGATAGATATTCCCATATGATTTCTAATCCCTATGTGAGTGAGGATAGTACTTTAACCCGAAAGAGTTCCATAGCTGTATTTATTGACATTCTTTGTAGATGTCTGATGTCACTTATGCTTCTGATTGCGGCTGTAAGTCTTTCCTTTAGATGGACTGAAAAGGTTGACCCGGTTACTTGCATTGTAATTCCTAGGTACTTAAATTGTCAATTTGTACGTCCTCCGCAGACGATGTAATCATCTTTACTCGGTCGCCCTCCTGTCCTAAATACCATTAGTTCGGTCTTCAATGCATTCACTACTAGTTCGTTTTCATCTGCCCATTGGGTAATGAGATCCATTCCTTTCTGCAGATCTTTTATGTCATTGGAGGCTAGGGCCATATCATCTGCATATATCGCTCATTTGCGATAAGAGTGACACAACTTAAAAAGTGTTAATTTTATAGGAGAAGCATTTTAAAATTTTCATATTGTTAAAAATCAAATTGTAGGCACATGCTTTTTCCAAACGGAATGCAATTTTGCACATGTATTATATTTCTAGTGTTGTAGCGTATAGTACCATAATTATTAATCATTTTCAATAATTTCAACAATTATTTTAAGTTGTGTCGTTCTTTTCTTAAATAAATATATGTCTGTTTTTAGTTATGACAGTGAGAATATTTATCTGACGTACAATAATTGTACAATTATTGCAATTGTAAAATAACTGCACAATTATTGTGTTTGTAGAAACGTAATTTTTCGATAAAGTAATGCAATGGAATAATATATTGGCATGTCATTACATAATAATATTATAAGGATGCCCTGTGACATTCATTAATAAATTTAAATTTTAACAAATATGTTGTATTGACAAACGAATGTAATAACTTTTTATGGAAATTATACTTTATAATTAATCGTATAATTTAGAGACTATTTTTAAATACATGACTATGAATTATGCTAGAAAAAATAATATAATAGCAACAATCTAGATTGAGAAAGCATTATACAAAATCTGAAATTCTTTACACAAAATTATTTTAGAAATAAATTGCCCAGCACAATACTTTCAATACAGTTCACAACACCTCTCTACACTTTCAGAGATTCAAAGAATTCTTTATAGAAGCTTGGAATGTGGTTCGGTTTAATCAGATCTAGTAAATCTGTCTTTTACCTCTCACTTATACCTATTTTTTTCGTTATAAACTTGTGGAAATTATGGTCTCGGTTACTTGTTACTTATCTAAAATAATGACACAACGCAGAATAATTCCTTACCGCTGCAGAAAAATTATTCAATGAAAAGACGCAACACAAATTCTGTCACTCTTCATGAAAAGATTTAAACGTTTCAGTTTGAATGCTTCGTAACAACTAAAATTAAGTCTTTCTTGTTGTAATGATTTTGTTAGATTAAAACAATTTAATAAAGACACATCTGACATCTGGAGGAAAAATAATGTAATCATGTATTTGTCGTTATTCCTGATAAAATATACTACTTTTGGAGTTCATTTTTGTAAGAATCTCAAAAATGAAAAATTTCGAGTTGTGCCTCTCTTATCGCAAATGAGCGATATGTACACATTTAGGTTCTCTACACCCTCCTTGATTTTGGTAGAAACATCATGTGTCAGGATATTAAAAAGTATCGGGCTCAAAGGGTCCCCTTGTAACACTTCAATTGTTTGGGCAATCCAATCCGATTGAGAAAGTCCGTCAGAGACCTGTATTTGGTTGTCTGTTAGGATATTAGCTATTAACCTCGTCATATCAGAGTATCCAATAAGGCTTTCCAGTTTTCCAATTAATTTCCTTCTATTGACACTGTCAAAAGCTTTAGTAAAATCGATGAAGATTACATATTTCTTCCCATGAGCATGTAGCTTCTCTCGTATGTCCTTTAAGAGACATTCTGCAGCCATCAGGGTTGATCTACCCTTCCGAAAACCGAATTGCTCTTCAGGTAGCAGAGACTCCACCAACTCACCTAACCTTTGAGTTAGAAGCTTGATAATTTAATAATAATTATTATTATACATTGATTTTTTTCATGTTTATTGTTTGGATTCGTGGATATCTCCAGCTATAGAACACGTCTTTATTTTCTAGTTAGAATTATTTTGCAGTGATAGTGTTTTGTTGTAAACAAAGTGAACATGTACTTTGAAAAATGAATAAATGAAACAAATACAGCATAAACTGATATGTAGGCTATGGGGAAAGGTTATAGATTGAAGAGTAATTATTTTTAATTGTAAAATTAGCTTGTTGTTCTTTCTACTGTAGCAGGTTATGAGATTAAATTAATTAATTAATTGTCTAAATATAATAATTAGCACTTGATGCAATAACAATTTCCTTTTTTGCTCAGCTCCAATTCCACTGTAACTTACTATCGAATTCACGGAATCACACAGCCCTTGCACTAAAAGAACTGGTATATGTTTTAACGTATAAAACAAGCGAAACATTAATTTTATCAAAACGTGGAAACACCTCCTTTTCGCAGAGAACTCTTCAATTTTACCTCCATTGGTCGGTCATTAACTTCTTTTTACGGGTCCATTTGGAGTCCGAATTCTGAGCATTTCTCACAGAGTTCAGTCAGCATTTATTGTAGTTCTATCCAGACTTGGCAATAAATACAATATCATCCGCGAAGAGGAATTGTTGCTAATGAAATACACGCTTTATTACCTTCATTACTTACTTACTGGCTTTTAAGGAACCCGGAGGTTTATTGCCGCCCTCACATAAGCCCGCCATTGGTCCCTATCCTGAGCAAGATTAATCCAGTCTCTATCATCATATCCCACCTCCCTCAAATCCGTTTTAATATTATCTTCCCATCTACGTCTCGGCCTCCCTAAAAGTCTTTTTCCCTCCGGCATGTGCATTTCTGGATTCGCCCATACGTGCTACATGCCCTGCCCATCTCAAACGTCTGGATTTAATATTCCTAATTATGTTAGGTGAAGAATACAATGCGTGCAGCTCTGCGTTGTGTAACTTTCTCCATTCTCCTGTTACTTCATCTCTCTTAGCCCCAAATATTTTCCTAAGAACCTTATTCTCAAACACCCTTAACCTATGTTCCTCTCTCAAAGTGAGAGTCCAAGTTTCACAACCATAAACAACCGGTAGTATAACTGTCTTATAAATTCTAACTTTCAGATTTTTTGACAGCAGATTGGATGATAAAAGCTTCTGAACCGAATAATAACAGGCATTTCCCATATTTATTCTGCGTTTAATTTCCTCCCGAGTATCATTTATATTTGCTACTGTTGCTCCAAGATATTTGAACTTCTCCACATCTTCAAAAGATAAATTTCCAATGTTTATATTTCCATTTCATACAATATTCTCATCACGAGACATAATCATATTACTTTGTCTTTTCGGAATTTACTTCCAAACCTATCTCTTTACTTGCTTCCAATAAAATTCCCGTGTTTTCCGTAATCTTTTGTGGATTTTCTCCTAACATTCACGTCATCCGCATAGACAAGCAGCTGATGTAACCCGTTCAATTCCAAACCCTCTCTGTTATCCTGGACTTTCCTAATGGTATGCTCTAGAGCAAAGTTAAAAAGTAAAAATGTAAAGGTGATAGTGCATTTAATACCTTCATTACGGTTAAATATTCAGGTCCGTTCCAAATCCAGTCTTTTATTTATTCATCTTAACTCCATTAACAAATCAAATCAATGATTATATCACACAAAGACGCAGTTACGTTTTACTTGATATCTGAATTTATTTATTCTTTACCTTCGAACATTTAAAATTCAGAACATTGCAAGGAAAAAGTGGAGACTAAGAAAGTGGGTGACGTAAAACTTTAACAGTGAAATCAGACTTCCAATATCTCGCATGACTGAATCTCTTCTCTCAATAAATAAGAGTTCATTCTTTACATCTCGTTACGGAGTAAAATTAATCTGTTTGAGTGAACGACCCTTTTTTCAATTTAACGCAAGACCCGATTTCTAATCCGCTTAACACCCCACTTAATTGGATTTGTAGACATTCTTTTAATTGGCCGTCGATGAAAATTTTCTTTAAATATTAAACTGACCTTAATTTTTATTGCTTAAATAAAATAACGTTTACTTAACAAAAGCGATTATTTTACATCGTAAGTTAAAATAAGCACTCTGATATTTTAACTTATTGGCTTTCAGTGTATCTTCATATTATGTTACATCATATTAATAATATATGCGTAGTTATGAAAGTTTGGATTATTACTGGTATTTTTTTGTAATCATTAGCTTATCGCAGAATGTTATATAAAATAGTCGTTCAGAATATACGAAGTAACTTTATAGAAGTATTAAAAGCTTTATTGGAGACAAAAAAGTCACAAAAATATTTTAAATGATACCGTATGTTAATTTACATATTTGTAGTCTGCATTATATTTTATGTAGGTAACTTAAACGTAGCAGGTAACTTAAACTAATTTTGTTTTTCTGGCTATCACTCTTTCTAGTAATACCTTAGCTTCTCACATGTTCCAATTCGAAAATTATTTCACTTCTTTGCAATTAAGTGAATTCTACTACCATCATTTCCCTTTTAAAACATCTGCACTTAAAACCCATATTTCACTTTAAAATCTAAATACATTAATGTATTTGTAATGTAATATTTACTATATATTTATATCTAATGTTTTTTTATGTCGTATGTATGAAATTTCCATGTAATATGTCAATTTGTGATAAATGTGCATGTAATTTCTATGTAATATATTTTTGCATGGCATATGTGTGTAATTTTTATGTATGGCCTACAATGTATTTTTTTTCTGTCGTGTGTACATTAGCTATATACTCGTAATATGTCTAGTCTTATACAATATGTTTATTTTTTGTTTCTGTTTAATTTCTGTTTAACACTATTATTATTATTATTATTATTATTATTATTATTATTATTACTACTTACTTACTGCCTTTTAAGGAACCCGTAGGTTCATTGCCGCCCGCCATTGGTCCCTATCCTGAGCAAGATTAATCCAGTCTCTACCATCATATCTTACCTCCCTCAAATCCATTTTAATATTATCTCCCCATCTACGTCTCGGCCTCCCCAAAGGTCTTTTATTATTATGATTATATATGTACTTCTTTATATATAATATGTTTTATGTCACATGTATGTAATTTTATGTAATACGTCTGCTTTTGTGTGTGTGTTTTTTTTTCTGTGTGTAATATATTCTACATACTTAGATACTATGTATTTGCATGTGATAATTGTCTGTCTGCTATAAGTTATATGTATTCGTTAGTAATTTTTGTATACTTACTTGTATCTGAAATGTATTTAATTATAACCCCTAATATACCTTATGGTAAAATAGGGTTCAATAAATTTGGATATTCAAAAAACTTAAACGTATAATTCATTGTGGTCTATTACAGTCAACTGTTAAAACACACAAAAAGGCTTGTACTTTTTTTATAGTAGGCAGCATTCCTCAAAATAAGTAAAGAGTCTAGTATACACAGGTCCTAAAATAAATATACTATCTTCCAAAATAACTTCTTACTTGTATAGAGTATTCAGTGATGTAGGGAGTCGTTCTTCTGAAGTCATTGACCTTTTCTTATTGTTTGACTTTACCTCTGCAGTGCACTAGCGGATGTGGTTCATGCACTATGGGGCACTACTCCATTTTCTACAAATCTTGCGACAATACGTAACCCAGACATTTAATGACCCATGGATTGGTCGAGGACGTCCAGTAGCCTGACCTCCCCAGTTGACTAACATTAATCTTGTGGGTTTTTGGCCGTGGGTATACTTAGAGTCCTTGGTGTGTGCCACACCGATCTATATTGTACAGCTTTGCTGAAGTATGTGTACAGTTTATGTCAGCAAATCTGAGGTAGCCAGATGTGTTCGAAAGAGTAGTACTTGATTCCCTGAGAATCAAGGATGAGTGGCAATGCTTAGTAACCACATAGGGCACCTCTTATAGTGATTATTCAATAGGCGGATGAAGATGATAGGTCACAATACAACATGGTTCCTTTCTCAATATGTCTTTGCGGTATGTTCATAGACACTTTCTCTATACTTTTGACCTATATTACATGCTATGCAAATATACTATACCTACTTTTACTTAAATACTCTGTATGTCATAGATGGACATCGTGCCTCACTTGAGAAATAATTCCTCACTGACCTTCGCAGAGCTTCTCGCTCTGAGTGACATCATCTTCACAGTCCCCGTTCCTCCCTCACGCAGCTCCTAGGCGTGGGCAGGTTCTATATCAGTTTCATAAGCAATATCAGTGGTGGCATAATGGCATTATCAAAGCAGTGTGTACGCGTTAGAAAACGATTATTTCATGAGAAATGTGAGGAAGAGTTCTTTGCTGTTTAGAAGGGGAGAACATATGATGTATGTTATGTTCGAAAATCCTATTAGGCATTAATAAATTTAATATACAACGACATTACTCCTTATGTCATAAAGAACGTGCTGAATTAGAAGGTAAGACAAATTAAATGTTATTTTTCGTACTATTCCGAAGAAAATTTATGATCTTAACATTTGCATAGTATACTAAATACGACATTATACCTTAAACACGCTCCATTAAAAGGTACGAGAAATTAAATGTTGTTTGTACGTATTATTTCCAAAAGAAATTTATAAAAAATATCAAATGTGCGTAGAAAACGAAATATGATTTTCTGAAATTACTTTAGGTCGAGAACGTGCAAATTTATTAAGTAATCTTGATAAACGCCAGAATAATCAAGAAAATAAACGTAGACAACGTGATGGAATATTATTCGCTAGTTACGCAATTTCTTGCCTGTGATTTTAATCAATTCAATGATGGAGAAGTAGTAAAGAGGTTTATGATTAAAGCTGCCGAATTAATTTTCCAAATTGAATAAACGTTTTTGAGTCTCTCACGTTAACCAAGCGCTTTCCTAATAATTCGCCACTGACCGCCTTAGCCATTACGATAAGGTGACGCAGGTCACAGCAGTTTATATTTCCCATCCTACTCTGCAGTCTCCTCTCCTAGTAAACAAACTATTTCAAATCGAGTGCCTCACGTAACCGAAAATTGTGCTCAAGCATGCTGTATACACTGTAAATAAATATACACACGAATATAGTTATGTATCTTACTCTTCCTCCTTCTTCTTGTTTTTTATCCTTTCTTTTAATATATTCTCCTGCGTCGTATCTTTAAAGAATTTCACCTTTAATCGTATTCTCGATCGACCACTCTTTCATTTGCATTATGACTAATTGACTGCCAACTTAACATCTGTCCTGCTCGTGTTCTTTTCCATGTACTTTCAACTGTTTCTGTAAAAATTCACCCAATTGTAACGCGTGGCATGCAGCTTAGGGACAATGTTTACTTCACTAATATAGGCCTAATAGCTTTAGATAAACACAATATAATATTTTTTGTTACTCAGTCAAATGACAAATCAATGTAAAATAATGACTTATATTATATGGTCATTAAGTTTTATATAAATGAATTACAAATTGCAAACGTTTTCGCCCATTCAGGCATCTTCAGGCACAATTATACAATATCTCAATATCAAACTGTGTAGCCATTACATTGGTGGTAGATAAACTGTTTAAGATTAATGATGTGCAAAACATCTCCATAATTAAAATGTAATATTACAGGTCATAAAATTAAAATAATGTTAAAAATCACGTAGTGTTGTAATTAAACTTCATAATATTCTGTGGAACTCTTGTTCAGTAGAGTCCAATGAGTGATGAGTTATGTCTGAAATATATAAATAATACGAAATAGAAATAGGAATTATCAAATGTAAAAGTGTAATCGGATTGGATAATTGAAAGTACTCGCGTCGTTTGAACGTGGCAACTGTATAGATCACTATAAAAGTCCTATGTTTGAAGTAGTTATCTGTAATGAAATAATAAATAAATCAAAATTTTGAAAAATTTGAAAAACTGATTGGAAGACTAAATTATGGACGTACTTATGTGGACGTGAGACGACCTGCTGCTATTGGAACTGTAGCTAGTATGACGTGGGGGAAGTGTGTGTTCGTGTGAAGAACTAACGCGGAAGGATATTGCGTAGTGATGGGGTTAGAGGTTGTACAGGAGATTCCGGATTTCAGTCAAATTTTCATTAAGAATGCTGTTCTCTATTTGAATCTGTTTTGCAATATAATATTCCTCTGCAGAATTTATCAATTTAGTATCTATTCCTGATTTTAATATTTTTAAAGTTTTATGTATTGGGCCTAATTCATGCCCAGTATCTATTAGATGGGATGCGTATGTGGATTTCTTACGATTATGTTTGAAATCAGAAATGTGCTCATTGTATCTAATTTTGAAATTTCTTTTGGTTTGTCCTATATATTTTTCTTTACATGTAAAACATTGCAATCTGTAAATACCATTATTGTGGAGTTTATTAACTTCTTGAAGTCTATTGTTTAAATTGTTATTGAGTTTATTAGTTGGTTTATGTGCTATGTAAATATTTTCTTTTTTAAAAAAGTTAGCTAATTTGCTGGATATATATTTATTATATGTTAAACTGAAATGTTTTTTGTTGGTATTGTTTTGTTTTGTTAACGTAGATATATTGCTTAGTTCTTTTTTCCTTTTGTTTTTATTTATTAATTTCTTAATCAAATTAGTACTGTAACCATTTTCGTTGGCTATTTGTATTATTTTATTATATTCTTTCTTGTAATTGTTTTTGCTTAGTGGAAATTGTATTAATCTATTAATCATGTAATTGAAGTTACTTAGTTTATGTGCAGTAGGATGTTCTGAATTTATGGGGATACTATGGTTGGTGGTTCCGGGTTTTCTGCAAATATTGAATTCTAATCTATTTTTATGTTTTTTTTATTACGATGTCTAAAAAATGAATCATATTATTGATTTCAATTTCTTGTGTGAATTTCAAGTTATTATGCAAGTTATTGAAAGATTATAATATTTGTTCATTAATTTGTTGGCTTTCGTAAATTATTAAAGTATCATCTACGTATCTATTGTAAAATTTAACATTGTGTGTTTTTAGAATATTATTAACTTCCTTATCTTCAATATCTTGAATAAATATCTCGGCAAGTAAACCGGATGATGGATTGCCCATAGCTAATCCTTTATGTTGTGTACATATTTTATTATTAAACTGGAAATAATTCTGTTTGGTTACAATGTGTAATAGTTTAATTATTTTATCTATTATGGACTTTTGTACATTGTTATTAAGTATTTTTTTTCTCTATTATGTCAAGAGTTTCTTTTATGGGAATATTAGTATATAAATTTTCTATATCTCGCGATAACATTTTGGTGTTTTTTGTAATGTTTAAATTTTGAAGTTCGTTAATTAATTGACTGGAATTTTTTGTTGTGTATAAATGTTGTAATTTCAAAGCAGATTTTAGAAAACGTTGGAGAAATTTGCATATTTTATATTTTGGAGAATTTATACAATTTACTACTGGTCTCATTGTTATGGGGTTTTTATGTGTCTTGGGTAAGGTTTTCATAGATGGAATTTTTGGATTTTGATTGATATGTTTAAACATTTCATTGGGTGGGATAATATCTGGCATTGTTTTCAAAGCGGTTCTAATTTCTTTTTGATAAATATCTATTGGATCATTTTTAATTTCTATAATTTGATTTTTCTCAAAAAATTCTAAAGTTTTGTTGCAAGGTTCTATTTTATGTTCTTCAGGCCAAAACCTACTATCGTATACCTATTTTAATTTAGAAACTATGAAGTATTCTAGCACATTAAGTAAGTATATAGAATAGTATAAAATCTGCGTAAGATAGAATAAACACGTATTTTTCAAAATTGGCTTGTTTATTTTAAAGCTCCTTCGAGTAAAACAACTGAAAGTAGAATAGCAGGTTTTGGAAGAAACCGTTCATTCTGTTATTGCAGACTTAATGTAAAGTTTCAATTTGATGGTCCTATAATATTCTCTTAGCATCTTTGTATCATCTCAAAAATAAACCAAAGTGATTACTTTAAAGTAATTGTAATAGTAATAGTAATTGTATTGGAGATTTATCCTTCGAAGAGGTGGAAAAATTCAAATATCTTGGAGCAACGACACTCGGGAGGAAATTAAACGCAGAATAAATATGGGAAATGCGTGTTATTATTCGGTTGAGAAGCTTTTGTCATCTAGTCTGCTGTCAAAAAATCTGAAAGTTAGAATTTACAAAACAGTTATATTACCGGTTGTTCTCTATGGTTGTGAAACTTGTACTCTTACTTTGAGAGAGGAACAGAGATTAAGGGTGTTTGAGAATATGGTTCTTAGGAAAATATTTGGGGCTCAGAGGGATGAAGTTACAGGAGAATGGAGAAAGTTACAGAAAGCAGAACTTCCGCATTGTATTCTTCACCTGACATAATTAATTAAATCCAGACGTTTGAGATGGGCAGGACATGTAGCAAGTATGGGCGAATCCAGAAATGTATATAGAGTGTTAGTTGGGAGGCCGGAGGGAAAAAGACCTTTGGAGAGGCCGAGACGTAGATGGGAAGATAATATTAAAATGGATTTGAGGGAGATGGGATATGATGATAGAGAGTGGATTAATCTTGCACAGGATAGGGACCGATGGCGGGCTTATGTGAGGGCGGCAATGAACCTTCGGGTTCCTTAAAAGCCATTTGTAAGTAAGTAAATAGTGGGCCTAATTGTATAATACGGAACAAGGGACAGCCACGAAGGTAGCATAGCAAGTAACTTCTTCAAATAATCCCATCTCCAAACCTGGTAGCGAAATTGAAGGCCCTGGTTTATTTTAAAAGATTTTAAAGATCGTAAAAGAGTAGTGCTCAAACTATTTTCTAAAGAAAATAGACGAGGAAACATGAAACGCGTTAGCGGATGTTGCGTTGCAATGCGTTTGGAGTGGTTTTGCCAATAGAATTGAATGCAAAACAGATCACAAATCTTTTCTTTCTTCTTTTTGTTATACTTTCCGAATAAACACGCTTAAAGCCACCAGGGGATTTTGTTGCGAAAGGCAGGAAGGTTCCATCCAGATTTGTATTCTTTGCGTTGATGGAGTAAGGGTTCTGTAAAATAGCACTCGAAGTCCCACAGCATAAAAATAATGCTTTACTAGTGAACAGTGTGCTGTGCATTACTCAGTGTAGGACCTGTGAAAGTGACTCACGTGATAAAGGTCTGGTCATATAGAAATGAGTCGCACAATGCTTTTACGTACAACGCTAAACCTTGCCAGCAGAGTGAACATTACAACGTAAGTGAACCACATTCTCACCACTACGAAAGTTGATTATTTAACATGAGGTGTGATGGCATTCCGCCTTTTTCTTTTCAGCATATCTGCTAGGTTAGAAATGAATATAAAATTAACTATCTTTCCTTTATTATCACATTGTGAGTTTCGCTTTCTTTTGTTGGAATTATTGAAGAAACACGCTATAATTCAGAAGGTCTGAAATGTAAAAACCATTAACATTATGAATTTTCAGTACTTATTTCAACGGTATACAGGAGGTTTTGACCAATAGATGTTTGATAGCCGTCCCAACCAGGATTTAATAATCGGCCTCCTAATCAATTATAAATGAATATTTATGTTTAATTCAATTTTTTCTTTAATAGAAACCCTAGTTTGGTAGGCTATCATTGAAGAATTAATTGAAAATGCAACAAACAATTTAGGCTACAAGACAAATTACATTTTTATTTAATTTATTGGTGTGACCCAATATTTTGGGTTTGCCCTGCGACACAGAATAGCTCACAATAAAATTTAAAATGAAAAATTTTATAAACGGGCTTCAGACAAAATTGATTAAGACGTAAGAAAAGAAATAGAACCAAATATAATTTAAATTGAATGTACACCATAAAGATGCTGACGAAATATCGCTACAGAAAAGTTTATTATGGTGGTAACGATGGCATCTTGAAGATCTCTCGTCAGCTTGTATTTTTCCCTCCACTTTACAAAGGCTTTCGGAATGGTGTTTCTCGCTCCGAAGAAGAGACAGGTCGGTAACTGTGATTTTTTCTATGTTGTATTTCGCCGATAGGTACTGAATCGTGGGCTCGTAGATTTTATTTTTCTCTTCGTTTACTTCAGATGGTTGAGTGGCTGAGATTTCAAATCTGATTGTAGGATCAATCATTTCGGCTGTCTGTTTATTTCTATTTATAGCTATGATATCGATCCTACGATTGTTTCCACCATCAGCAATACAATGAACTTCCTCATGAACGTCTAGATTTTTGGATCGAAGTGCATCTGCGATCATAGAACGTATGATGTTGTGACGTTTTATTCTGAGTACTTCTCCCTGTGGGCAACTCCCAAGCACATGTGGTAAAGTTTCATACTCACTGCAGTGCCTACAGTGGTTTGTGCCTGTAGAGCGACCAGGGAGAGAACGTACTGGTGCCACCATCGCAGTCATTTTTAGCATATCTCTCCATTCAGAACTTGATAATCCTTCATGCTTGATGACCCACGAGTTGGCTGTAGGTACTTCTTCAAACAATACAACTCCTTTTCCCTTCTGGGGGTGTGCACACCAGGTTTTAAATTCACGGTACCGAAGATGTTGCCTTAATTGCTTCACGGATCCTGTAGCCTCATCTCTGCTCACTTGCAATTCCGACAAGAATATAAATGATAATTATCCAAATCGATGACTTCAGTGCAGTGGAGGATATCATGTCCAGGGTGTTGTCAGGAAATTTTAATTTTCGGGAGACTTCTAAGGACTCCCATGGGATTGTGCCTCTAGCCCCAATCGTAATTCCTATAACGTCCCATGTTTTGATCTTATATTTGATCCCCAAATCGCTGCAGCATGGCAGATAGATTGCCCGTTTCTCTTTGCAGACTTCTCTAGGTTCTTCCTCGTTGTTCTCAAAACGGACTGTGGGATCGAGAATGAGTCCACAATTTTTTCTTCGGTCTATAATAATGATATCTGCTCTTCGAGTTGAACTGTCAGCAGAGAGGCACCCATTTTCCTCGTACACCTCATACTTATCAGCCCGGCGAAGTTCTTTGGCAATCATGGAGCGAATTTCATTATGACGGTCAATTCTCAGTAATTCTCCCTTCCGGCAAAAACCCAGTACATGGGCTAAGGTTTCTTCCTCATCGCATCTTCTACTTAACTTTCTGTGTTCTCGGTTGAAATTCAATGCTCATTATTAATTTTGTGTACGCTAAGGTTGTTCTATTTTGCAGGGACGCTTAAAAATACGAGGGACACTTCAAAAGTAATGCACAACATTTTCTTAATTTATTTTTTATTCTACATCTTTGCTATTTATGGAGGACATAGATACATCCTTCCCGCTTGTATACAAATTCAATTTAAGTTGTTTCCTTGAGTGGCGCCATGATAGAACTCCTTCAAGATGGCTGCTGTACTTGATATTCGTCAGAAGCAACGTGTTGTTATCGAGTTCCTATGCTGTGAGAACGAGACTGTGGGAAACATTCACAAGAGGTTGAAAAAGGTGTATGGAGATGTAGCTGTCGATCACAGTACGGTTAGTCGGTGGGCAAGCAGATTATCTGGTGAAAGAGGACATGCCAATATTCGGGATATTCCTCGTAGCGGCAGATCCTGCACTGCACGAAGTCCTGACAATGTGCAGCGTTTTGACAACATGGTTGTGGCTGATAAACGCTTAACAGTGAAAGAATTGTCACATGTCAGTCATAAGACCACAGACCAGATCAGAAAATGTTCCATCTTCCCTTTAGTTTTTCCACTTCTCTAAAACAGATTGTATTTCACACCATTTCCTCCCATAGTGACTTTGTCTAGTATTACCAATTTTATCTTTTGTAGCAAATTTATTCCTGTTATTTGATATTTCTGTCTAGGAATGACGGTGCTCATTCTTTTCTCTTTACCGACATCATTACAGTTCGAATTACTGACATATTTTTTCTCTTCCACATTCTTTGTTTTCAAGCAATCATTTATTTCTTTTATTGGATTTCACTCCTCATATCTCTTTCTATTTTATTATTCTCCCCTTCGCTGTCCTTGACCCGAACAGCCACCGCAGTAGCTCAGTCGGCTGTTCCATAATGTCTGACAGGATAGATAAATATTGCCGGCAGGGGAGGAGGGAAGTATAATTGTTATTTAACCAATGGCAAAAGTCTCATTCCACCTTCGACTTGAAGTTGGGCGGAGATAGAACGCTTCGGATCGCCCAACTTCAAGATAAGTGTGGAATGACACATCTTCCATTGGTTGAGTAGCAATTATACTTCTCTCCTCTTCTGCCGGAAATGTTTACTTCTCCTGTCAGACATTACGGAACGAAGTATAATTGCGTTAGATAATTTTTCCCATGACAGACTTCATATCTTTATGCTGAAACATTCTCTCTCTTAATCAACTTTAAATTGTAGATGATTCTGTTGTTAATAATGAACAGAAATTGGTTCGAAAGAACAGACAGTTTTGGCGACTCACCTTATGGTGAAGAAAATTCGAAGCCAGCTATCTTTGTGACTGAAAATTCGTTTCATATGCTCGATCGTGTGTCATTAAGTTTTCTGTGTACGTAATTGAAATATCAATCTCAGCTTTTACCTTTTTGAAGGATGGGTGGAACGGAGAAAAATTCTTTCCGGCACCGGGATTTGAACACGGGTTTTCAGCTCTACGTGCTGACGCTCTATCTACTAAACAACAAACATTCCGATGCCGGATTGAATCCTCTCAGTTTAAGTTCCACCTCTTAGGTTCCCTCTAGTGGCCAACCCTCATGCACTGAGTCACAGATGTGTGACAGTGGCTCAATGTCAAACACATTAATGTACAGAGGTGCACTTATTACGAGTGACTAAGTGGCTGGGATCTGACGGAATGAGCGCCGTCACTAAGTGTTTATTTTTGCATATCATAATTTAATAATGATAAAATAATATTTTACCTTTTTTGCTCAAAATATAAACTGATTTAATTTCAGCCTCTTTTAGACAGGGATTGTCATTAATGCGTTCAAATGTATTGCTATGTTATAACTCACATTTATTCATTAATTTCATCGGTCACACTCATTCAAACAACCTTGCGTCCATTCAGTGTCTATTTCATTCAAAATATGACCTTATAATACGCGTTATAATTTTTTCAATTAAATTTTGTACGCAACAGCTCTGTAGGCTGACAGATTTTCGAGGCTCAGTCTCTTAGGGATTAATGAAAATAAAAATGTTGTGAGGCTCGTTTTCGTTCAATTATTCTGATTTCTTTTCCATTCTTTTACGTTAAGTTAACATTGTGTTATTATCCAAGCGTCTTTGAATAGTTCCAGTAGTCGAAAGTAGATGGTTAAAAAAATAGAATTTCTGAAATGTCTGACGTTCGGTTGGATCAATTTTATGAAGGTTCGTCTTTTATTTCCTTGTGTGATGGTGCATCAAAGCGCAATTCTCTGTAAGAACGAAACCAGTAGCGAAGAAACACGAAATCACGCCTCATAAATTCCAATATCAGCAGATATATTCTGGATTCCCGCCTTCGTTTCAATGTGCCTCAAGCCTTATTGGAGTTCCCCCTTTATTCCTGTCAGTACAAATAAGGAAACATTACCTTCAAGTGCCGATGCCTGGCAGTGCTCGTAAAAAGTATTCTGATAGGCGATTTCCATCCACTGTCACTCAAGTATTCCGTATTACATTCCTGTCCTTCATGTTTTTGTGAGATACAAGTATACCGGTATATGGAAAGAAGCGTGAGATGAAATAAGGAAAATTTGAAATGTAGAATGTCAAGGTAAATTAAAAAAAAAAAGAGGAAAAATCCCAACTTGCTGTCCTGTGCACTACAGTTATTATCCACACGGGAGTGAGAAATTTTCAATTACAGCAATGATATGTATAGATACAGGGTGTTTCCGAGGTGGTGTTACAAACTTTTAGGGATGATGGCGAAGGGCACATGTATCAATTTGAGATAAGGAACCATTGTCCGGAAATGACTGAGTCGAAAGTTATAAGCAAAAATAGTTGTGTGGAAATGGAATTGTAATTTGGCACCACGTGCCCTCCTTCCCTTAACCTTTGGAACAGTCGTGGAAAAATGGTATGGGCCGGATGTCTCCTACGTGGGTACTGGCACCCGATACAATCTGTGAGCTTGTCTACTGTTTCCATTGGCTCATCTGTATTCGAAAATCTTACTTACTTACTTACTTACTGGCTTTTAAGGAACTCGGAGGTTCATTGCCGCCCTCACATAAGATCGCCATCGGTCCCTATCCTGAGCAAGACTTATTTAAAGGATTCGTAACAAGCTGTTTTTTTACGGTGATGGGTTGTAAGCCCTTCGCCCAACCCCCAAGCTGTAGGACCATCCCTCATCAGCTGTCCGCGACTGCTTATTCAATATATTCACAGCTACCCTCCATATCTGGAGGAAATCAGGTCTGCTTATTCCGCTCTCGTGTACTCCTCCATTTCACTAGGACTGATCGACTGGACACTGCATCTTGTACACATACACTGCTATCTACAGACGTGCATATCAGGACCGACCATGTCCGTTACACATTACGCCATTTGCATTGGTTTAGTGTAGTTTCCTGTCCCCATCCCTCAGACAGCACACTGAATGGAATACTGTAAGTAGACAACGTAAACAACGTCAGATGACAGATGAATACAGTATGTGTAATATGTACAGATAAATACACATAAGTAAGGTATACAGATGAATAAAATTATTTCATTTCCACATAACTATTTTTGCTTGTAACTTTCGACTCGGTCATTTCCGGACCGGGGTTCCTTATCTCAAATTGATAAGACATGTGCTCTTCGCCATCATCCCTGAAAGTTTGTAACACCACCTCGGAAACACCCTGTATGTGTGAGTGTGTGCGCGTGCGCGTGTGCGTGCGTGTGTGTGGTTCAGAGCCATAGTGGGACAAGCGCCATTTATTAAAAATGGAGGAAGCAAGAGTTAAAGTGAATACAATAGTTTAATGAAGATTGACATATCATTTAGTTTTAATGTGCATTATTATTATTATTATTATTATTATTATTATTATTAATTATTATTATTATTATTATTACTAATTATTATTATTATTATTATTATTATTATTATTATTATTATTATTATTATTATTATTATTATAACTATTTCTTACCAATGTGTATTATTGTCACACAGACATTAGTTATCCAACTTTCATTATTTACTTTCATGTTGATTTATGGTCTAGATATTAATGTAATAACTATGTGAGCAATTGTATTCAATTAGAACTAGAGTCTGGCTGGGCGGAAGAGAAGGCCTACTGGCCTTAGCTCTGCCAGATTAAATAAATAATTTATTATTATTATTATTATTATTATTGTTATTATTATTATTATTATTATTATTATTATTATTATTATTATTATTACTTGCTGTATGTTTCATTGAATTATTATATTTACTTAATTTTAACCTTGTTTTCTCTGTTTTTAATTTATGGCGCTTTGTCCACTATGATTCTGAACCTTTAATACACACACATACACACACACAATGTGGGGTTGGAATAGCATAAAAGCTGAGACGAATATCCCTAAGTTCTGCGATGATTGTGTTCAGAATAGGATAAAATTAAGTCGTGTATTTCCGTGTTTTATTTTCCAGGTTTAGGTACTTGATTTCGTACGAACACTGAATTTTGTAGCTTATTATTGATGTATTGTTTTCATTTCCAAATAACTTAATATTCTTCATTGCTTAAACGAATTGCACATGCAATATTTTATGTCGACTTTAGAAGTACTTGTTTAATTCGCAATACATTTCATTGTTATTGCAATTTGATGATACATGTGTCCTTGTTTCATAAACCCTTGTGAGTTATTGTAATTCTGGCCGCATTGTTACTTTCTACGTCAAGCACATTTCCTCCACAGATAAAGGCTACATCGCCCTCTGGCTTTTCCTTGAAGGAACCATTAGAATGAGGTTCATTTCATTCTCATCGTGTTTGGCTCGAATCTCTACACCGCTTCCACCTCTAACGATTAGATTTTCTTGAAGTAACTATATTCTCACTTTGTTACTCATATGGTATGCTCAACAGTATTCATGAAATGCGTTAAAAATAACGTGACTCATCCTGAAAATTAGAAACTCTCGTCAATCAAGACATTTTCTCACACAGTATCAATCCTGGTATATGTCTCAGTGATACATAAAAGCAGAGTAAAATAATTTAGAAGGAAAGAGTGCAACAATATTCGTGTTATATTCTGTACATCTTCAGGATATTTCAGTAATCTGCACTTTAGTGCAACACTTTTCATTACGTACAGATCGACAACACAGCTTTATATTAATCATGTATTATAATTTCAACGAATGAAGTTTCTGAATATATACAGGGTCTCGCAGAAATAGACCGACAAAATTTTCTTGAATGTTCAGGGTAACAGACAGGGTATGGAATTGAACGGGTTACATCAGCTTCTTGTCTATACGGATGACGTGAATATGTTAGGAGAAAATCCACAAACGATTAGGGAAAACACGGAAATTTTACTTGAAGCAAGTAAAGCGATAGGTTTGGAAGTAAATCCCAAAAAGACAAAGTATATGATATGTCTTGTGACCAGAATATTCTACGAAATGGAAATATAAAAATTAGTTATTTATCCTTCGAAGAGGTGGAAAAATTCAAATATCTTGGAGCAACAGTAACAAATATAAATGGCACTCGGGAGGAAATTAAACGCAGAATAAATATGGGAAATGCGTGTTATTATTCGGTTGAAAAGGTTTTGTCATCTAGTCTGCTGTCAAAAAAATCTGACAGAATTTATAAAACAGCAATATTACCGGTTGTTCTGTCTGGTTGTGAAACTTGGACTCTTACTTTGAGAGAGGAACAGAGATTAAGGGTGTTTGAGAATAAAGTTCTTAGGAAAATATTTGGGGCTAAGAGGGATGAAGTTACAGGAGTATGGAGAAAGTTACAAAACGCAGAACTGCACGCATTGTATTGCTTCATGTGAGGTTTTTAAGTGTACGATAATGTAGAAGAACGATTATGTAGAATAAATACTGTACTTTTTTTTAGATATAGTAAATTTTTCCATTTTAGGCTAATAAGTTTTCAATACTAGCTCCTACATTGCGTAAATAAAGTTGACAGAATAAGGGCTTCTCAGTTTCGATACTAGAATTGGCCACCCCATCGTCGACTACATGGGGAACTCAAATCCTTCTGTTTTGTCTGTGAATAAAATAACTGCCGCGGATTTACTGCAGAGGACATTCAGTTTATCTTTTCATTCTATTACTTGCGATACTACTCTACTTCGAAACGACATTCTTAAAGTAGCAATTGGGAGCTACATACACAGATGTTTCCCTTATAAATTCCCCAGAATCACTCGCTATCTCTGATCGTGAACAGACGTAAATGTCTCCTCCACTAAAATTAAAACAACACCAAAAAGAACACGTCTGTATGTGTTACACTTAACATGTTTTACTCTCGTAAAGCCAGAATTCTAATAAGTCCATAGTGTAATTCTAGAAAATTTACATAGTAGTAATATCTTGTAATACACTTCTAATACAAAAATAAAAATGTCTATGTTTCTCGCAAAAGTTGAGTCAATTGCAGTGAACGTAAGGAAATAATATTATACGAACAGTAGAATAGAGTTCGATTTTCCATGAATTTATGTGGTGTCGTGACAGTTTCCTGGATGTTGTTAATCCTGTTACCTGATTAGTGTTAATGTATTATTAATTAGAAATGACAAGCATTAACGTCAATATGGCTCCATTTTACACAACCTGACTCTATTATAAAGCCGAAAAAATATATTTCAAGATCGGAAATACATACACTATCTACCAAAAAGTAATTGGGCACTGTTTTTGCCCCTTTACAACCTCGTGGTACCACCTCTTGTTGCTATAACAGCAGCCACCCTGTCAAGCATGCTCTCCACCGGTTTGTGTAGGATATCCACTGGAATGCGTCGCCATTTCTCTTGCAACATGACACTCAGTTGGACAATGGAAGTTGGCCGCATCTCCCGAGACCTCAATCGCCGGTCCAATTCGTCCCAAAGGTGCTCAGTGGGATTGAGATCAGGACTCTGTGCAGGCCAGTCCAATCGGTGAACATTATTGTCTGCATACCACTGCATAGTAGCCGCCGAAACATGGGGCCGACAGGGTGGCTGCTGTTACAGCAACAAGAGGTGGTTCCACGAGGTTCTAAAGGGGCAAAAACAGTGCCCAATTACTTTTTGGTAGATAGTGTATTTTCAGCACCATACGACGTATGTTTAGAAAGTGTTTTTGGTCAGGTCGTCTGGCAAGTAACTTTTGTGTCATGTGATATTTACGCACTTAAATGATGAAATGATACCTCTGCATTATTTTAACGACAGAGTAAAATAACTTCGACATTCTTTGGAACAATTTACATGGTGGGTACTCGGCGTTAAAATGTAGAATTTAGAAGTTTCTTTTATCTTGATTTCAAATATGAGTCACTCAAAAAGAAAGGTGTTTGGCACTGTGAATGTCAATAGGGTCATTGTCTATTCGGATGTTGAATGTGCCGAAGTAAGTTCCAAATTTTCTATATGCGGAAAGGAGATGCGTTGATCGGATTGTGTAGGTATGAGGTGGTAACGTTTGATTATGTAGCCTACATTGTTGGGAAGTAGTTGATCCGGTTTCCTTCTCCTTCTGTTTATTCCTGTTCTGAAGAACTTGTTGTTTTGTTTGCTTCTTTATATACGATATGAGGTAGATATGGAGTGTAAGTGGACATTTTACTACTGCAGGCGGGTGCTTTAGCTAACTTTTCACCTCTTTCACATCTCCTTGTACCATTATGATCACGTTGAATTCACTGCTCTTAGCTTTCATCACAGACTCTTTCTTGAAAGTGAATGAGTAAAAGCAACGATAACATATTTGAAAATTTATATTACTTTATAAATCATCACATGTTACTTGCACACTTAGGGTTGCTTTACCGTTTTCATTAATATAATCGTCACGCAACACTCTTCGTTTCTTTATTTCTACCCGAGTAGTAATTTGAAATCGCCTTCTCCGTGTTCAAGTAGTTTAAACTAGATCTTTTCATCATCAACCCCCGATACCCTTTTACAAACAGTGGTGCGGTCAATTTCGAAGTTTTCGGCAAGTTCGGATTCACTTAGAAAACCAGGAAACACTTCCATCTTCTCCCTCGGTGGGGGTGTGCCACTGTGTGTTTCTACGCTTTCTGGGAGAAAATATGTTATCTATTATGTAGTAGGTCTACACACTTTCATCTCCGAACCTCAACAAACGCTTAAAGTTTCCAGAACTAACAATAAGATCTCGCCTATCCCTATATCATTTTGACTCACGGATAGGGCCTATGCATACCATCCCTTTGTGTTTAATTTATCTTCAGTTAATACGAGTATCATGGAAAAATCATTTCTGCAAAGGAAAATCAAGCTTGTAATGATGATAGAGAACAGAAATTAATTTAAATATATTTCTAGGCATTAGCAGTTTTAAAATAGTATAAAATTACAATACAGGGTGTTAAAAAGTAACGTTTACAACGTTTCAGGGATGATGGAGGAGGTAAAAAAAATCTTTTTTAAGTGGCAAAAATTTAGCATATGCGCCGCTTATTGTGTACGTAAGTGTTAGTATAATCCGTAAGGAACAAGACAAATTGTCGTTTTAGAGGCAGTGTTCAAACTGCCGTCCATTAAAGGCATTGCACAACTGGTACCTTCGTACTATGGAGTGTCTGCAACGCTCAAGAAGGTCAACATTGTCTCGAATAACATGTACAGCTTCAACAACGCGAGCAACTAAGTCTTCTGCCGTATCGATCGATCTCTCATATACAAGACGTTTCATATCTCCCCACAAAAATAAATCCAGGGGGTTAGGTCCGGTGATCGAGGTGGCCACGGTACCGGCCCACCCCTGCTAATCCAACGATCGCGGAATGTAGCATTTAGGTGGTTTCTGACACGACGATCAAAGTATGGAGGGCACCGTCATGCTGAACCATATTCGTTCATTGAGACATTTTCTAAAATTTCTGGTAGGATGTCGCGTAGAAAAACAAAATAATTACTACCACGGAGAGTGTTAGGGATGCTTTTAACTTGTTGCAGGCACAGCAGTACAAACAGAATTAACCAGTGTGTGTTGTGACGGAAGTCAAGCCATCTACCCATCAGGCCATCTTGCGGCAAAACGGCGCATGTGCTAAAGTTTTGTCACTTAAAAAAGATGTTTGTTTTTACTACCTCTATCATCCCTGAAACGTTGTAAACGTTATTTTAACACCCTGTATATACGTACAAATATTTTCCATGTAACGGTTTATTTACTAAATTCTGTAATTATATTGCTGTGAAACTAACACTTCTGAAGCTATCTGTAATCAAGCATTCTCTTTTACTTTTACAATGGCAGAAGAACAATATTGAATATTAAGATATTCAATTTTCTAAGTAATAACAAGTTTTAGACATCAAATGACGACAATCTGTCAGTTTCGGTTTGCAGTTAGTTTAATATATGAGAATAACATTACGTCATTGAAGAGAGAGTGCGCCTTAAAACTGTCGGAAACCATGCACCGCATTGCGTTATCCCTGTCTTTATTCGAAGCTCCGTTGTCTTACCTTCTTTCTTTATAACGTTTTAGTTTTTTTTTCTTCTACTATGCTTGCTCCAGGACATGAAAATTCACTCTTTCCCACAGGTTTATGAGACATGTAATTTATACAACGCAGTGCAAAACCGATCCACGTCCCAATTTGTAAACCCATCCCGTTCTTCTTGTTCTTTCTATTTTAGAATATGGAAAATCAATACGGTATGTAGTATAGGCCTATGTGTAGGAGGTAAACTACCTGTGAAACTGAGAAATACAAATAGTTACAAGTAGGTCTACTAATTGTTTCCCTCAAATTTTACTTCTGGTTAATTCTAGTGTTACAAGTTAAGTGTCCCCAACGCAAATGGAACTTTAATCTCCGTTGGACCCGTTACTTTTAACTTCATCCTCGGTAAAGATTGTGAACATACACATTAGAGATGAACAACGATCGAGAAAGCAAGACTAACAGAGCCCGCAAAGCCGAAAACCCGCACAACAATGTTGTAGCCTATACGTTGCGTTGACGTAAAGACTCCTTGTGAGTGTTTAGAGACAACGAGATTGATCACTCCCGAAGTCCCGAATGTCAATCAACCTTGAATCGTCACAGTTGTTTATACCTGACTGAACTTTTATCTACTTTGGCAACTGATTTATATATTTATATATATATATATATATATATATATAAACAATCAAATAGTCTATCTGAAACATCATCTCTACTTTTCAGTGTATAGTAATCCGTTCCCCAGTTTTTATTTAATTACTAGGCCCTAATTAAAAGGGTAGGAATTTTCTTTTCATATGTTTGAGATCAAGCATGCAATCTCAAGTAAAAATATATTAACGTTATGTTTTATGTTTCTTAGAAATGCAAATTAATTTGAGAATTTTTTTATTTATATAACCATAGGTGGGCTAGTATATAATAGAACCAGTACATTTTGATAACTAAGATACTGTTCTGTTTTGTCTTTTTGTCTCATTTAAACATTTATAATCTTATTTATTCCAATAATGTGTGTTATTCAAAGTTACGAAATCTTTCCACGCCGACCAAATGCTATTTCGAGAATGATGAGCGAGACTCGAAGCGCACGAGAATGACGAGACGAGATTCGAAAGACAAATGTAACGAACACTGCGAGCGAGAGCTGCAGTTAGTTTTATTCATCTTTAATACACATGTTTAGAAACAAGAACATTATTGGAATATATTAACATTAGAAGTTAGTACTATACTGATAGTATTGTAATTATTGCATCTCAAAATTTTAAGGAATCCCTCTTCAAAACAAAATTTTTGTGAATAACTAATGTATTAATTTTTTTTTTCTAATTTGGATTGCCCAAGTAACGTTCTAAGGGCTTGGATACAAGTAATATAATAATATTAAATTGAGCTAACCGTCTATACTTATATAGGTAAGTATAGACGGTTAGCTCAATTTAATATTATTATATTACAACTTGCTTATCGGAGAATCATACAAAATGAAAATTGGATACAAGTATTTTGGGGGGTGATGTAACTATGTAACTGCATGCATTCTTGAGATATAGTAAGTTTTATGTTTTAAAAAAATCGCATTTTTTGTAAAGGATACCAAAATTTCTGGCAATTCCTTTCTTCTTCGTGCATAAAATCAAGTGAAAATGTGACTGAGATAAATTATTGTTTTACATTTATGCCACTATCATGCAAGTGAAAGCCAAATTCCAATAATTTATTGGTACTTTAATCACATTTCAAAAAATGAAAAATACATAATACTATTGGCTTGTGCAAGCAAATGCTGCTAACTAAGTTCATTAGAAGTTAAATTAAATTTTGTCAAATTTATTTCCAATGAAGAATACCAGACATTTTGGAAGTTATTTGCTTCCATAATAATGAAACATAGGCCTACCCTTCTGAATGGTTTTCTTCATGCTAAATACTTTTTATTTAACCTATACATCTTCAGTTCTTGAGTTCCAATGCGAAAACGCAAGTAACAATGTCAGAACGATCAGTCGGTTTTACATGTGGGAGTGAAGCAATAGCTATTTCATGTTTTTGTGGATTGTAGGTTACAGTTATGAAAATATCCTCTCCCCTCTCCCCTTTGCCCTCGTGCCCTCGTGCCCTCGTGCCATCGTTCCCTCGTGTTCTCGTGCCCTCGTGCTCTCGTGCCATCGTGCCCTCGTTTCCTCGTGCACTCGTGCTCTCGTGCTCTCGTGCTCTTCTCTTCTCTTCTCTTCTCTTCTCTTCTCTTCTCTTCTCTTCTCTTCTCTTCTCTTCTCTTCTCTTCTCTTCTCTTCTCTTCTCCTTTACTTTTCTTTTCTTCCTGTTTTCTTGTTTTTTGCCTTCTTTCTCCATTCGCTTGCTTTCTACGTGATTCTCAATCTCTCCTACTGTATCTTAGAGCCTTGTCATTGTCACATGTTTCATATTCAATCTCTACATTGCCTTCAGCGTCATCATCAGCATCATCATCTGAACTTTCATCTGTCATCTGCAGAGTAGTGTCGATCACCACGTAAGTTTTCATCCATTGTTACTTTGTTAGATAAAACACACTTAAGGGAATAAATAAACTGCACTAACAGAACATTTTCTATTAATACTATTCATACGTAAATCTGACGTACACTTCCAAATAATTATATCTCATAATAAGTTGGCCAAGCGTGTAAGTTGCAACCTGCTGTCACGACTACTATAGTCAGCAACTGAAAGACGGAGGCATAGCTAGAAGGAGGAGGTGCTCTCTTGGAGGGAAAAGTGGTGAGGATCAATTGTTTATCCATTATACGTCAAAATTACGTACGACAGAAGTTTTAAATAATGACATTTCTTCCTTGTGAGCAGGAAGAAAACAACTGCTTGATCACAGTATAGAGATATGTTCTCTATACTGTGGTTTGATTTCCACATATCCTACAAGTTTAATACATGTAGTGTTAAGTTCATAACAATAACCCTAGTATCTCGTTATCATTATATTACTTCTCTTCAAATAATTATCTACAGTCAGACGGAAAGAAGTTTATGAGATTATACGTTCTCGTGCATAAAATCGAAACTTCACGTCGATGTCGATGTTATAAGCATTCCTAATTTATAGTCTCAACAAATGTTGACACAACATCCGTCGATCGACCACGCTGTTACGGAAGTTTTAAAGTTTTCAATTATATATATATATATATATATATATATATATATATATATATATAGCCGTTACTCAGTATATTATAGAATGAAGATCTAATATAAAATCTTCTTTCTATGCATCTACTTACTTAAGGCCCCAAATGACTTCACTTTCATATAATCAGTATACCATTATGTGTTGCATTAACTATAATGATACTTCATTTTTAATGGTAATAATATCACCAAACATTCTTAAGTTTTGTAACTCTTAATATCGAATACACAGCTGTACTCGGAATACTACAGACCAGAGAATCAGACTTGTAAATTATTTTTATACGTTATCAAAAAATTACACAAATGAAGATCGACATATTGGCATTATGATGTGAAAGAATCTGACCCATCTGAACTCCAAGTATGTCAGCAATCCTGTAGGTCATGGCCTTCGTGTAATAGTATATTGTTTATTGTAGTGTGTGTTTTGTTTTATTCTGAAATGTAATTAATTAGTACTCAAAACTGACGAAAGATGGATTTTGGAAAATAGGAGAATGATGTAGGAAAATTGACATTTCACTCAAAACTACTATTTTTCTGAAAAACTTTGGGTTCCAAGCTTCAAAATGAGGGGTCATTTATTAGAATCCGTTCAGCCGTTTTCTCGTAATTTCCATTACCAGTTCAAATTATATATATATATATATATATATATATATATATATATATATATATATATAAAGATTTAGTTAAACTTTAGAAAACATCTTTTTCTTCAGTTTCTTCTCAACCAGTGACCCAGCCAATTCCTTTTCCTCTTTCTAATCAGTTTCAGCATTATTCTTTCTTCACTCACTCTATCCAACACAGCTTCGTTTCTTATTCTGTCTGTCCATTTGTCACGCTCCATCCTTCTCCATATCCACATTTCAAATTCTTCTATTCGCTTCTCCTCACTTCGTCGTAATGTCCGTGTTTTTGCCCCGTACATTCCACACAAAGCAATGATTTAGTGTCCAATTATTTGTTTAAATTATCATATTGTACATGGACTATACCGGATTAGATGCTAAATATAAACAATTCCGTCCAGTAGATCAGGATATTTTGCTGTACAAGGAGAGAAACCATGCCGAAAACACTTTTTTTTCGGTAGCAGGGAGAAGGGAAATATGTAATTATTTCTTCGAAAACCACGAAATCTATTTTTGCAGCGTGATATTGCTTTCTCTGTCTACTTCGTGTAATGAGAAATTAAGAAGAAACTCTCATGGGAAATGCACACATATAACCAGGAAAGGCCTAGTGGACCTGCAGCGAACTGACTAATTCCCTCTTCTGGCTCATGCGAGGTAAATAGGATATACGGCGTTCGCTGATATATGTCGATGAACTTTATTCTGATATGATTATATTAAGGAACTCTAAATTTAATACGAAAAATAATTGTTTGTGACATGTACGACAGAAAACAGACCGATGCATATAAACCTTTACAATTTTAATAAGTTATAATTTCTCTCTGGAAGCTAGTATAAATTTGAAATTGAGTTTAATGATCTCTGGGAGAATCTATATTGGTACTCCTATCTTCCATTGTATTCAGAGCCTACGCACTTCACTTACGTGAATTGGGTTCCACAAATTGCGGATAAATGACAGAATTTTGACCCATTTTTCAAGTTGCATACCACTTCGCCGGGCCACGCCGTACGTACATGATGTGTCTCTTCATGATTCATTCACATTTACCTTCAAAGTTTTACAAATTTATAAAACACTCCATCAAAATATATTTTATATTATTCTACAAGAAATGAATGATGTACCTAAGCTTAAAGAAGCATTTTTGCAACAACATTAATTTTAATTTTGTTAAGTTCAGCCTTTATATAACGAAGTAAATTCCTTTATTTAATCATATGGTACAGTATAATGTTATACACTGTCTACCAAAAAGTAATTTGGCACTGTTCTTGCCACTTTAGAACCTCGTGGTACCACCTCTTGCTGCTATAACAGCAGCCACCGTGTCAGGCATGCTCTCCACTAGTTTGTGTAGGATATCCACTGGAATGTGTCGCCATTCCTCTTGCAACATGGCATTCAGTTGGACAATGGAAGTTGGCCGCATCTCCCGAGACCTCAATCGCCGGTCCAATTCGTTCCAAAGATGCTCAATGGGATTGAGATCAGGACTCTGTGCAGGCCAGTCCAACCGGTGAACATTATTGTCTGCATACCACTGCATAGTAGCCACCGAAACATGGGGCCAACTTCCATTGTCCAACTGAGTGTCATATTGCAAGAGGAACGGCGACGCATTCCAGTGAATATCCTACACAAACTAGTGGAGAGCATGCCTTACAGGGTGGCTGCTGTTATAGCAACAAGAGGTGGTACCACGAGGTTCTAAGGGGCAAAAACAGTGCCCAATTACTTTTTGGTACATAGTGTACAAACATGAATTAGTGATAGGCGATACTCTGAAAGAGATTATGAGACTAAATGACTTCAAAATACTCTTGAATAAATTGTGTTTATCATTCCTCACATCGACTAGATATCGAATGGATTTATTATGTCGAACGAAAAGGAACATGATTGTTGAACGTAAGTAAAATGTTATAGGCTGAGGTTGGTAGGTGTCTTCCAGTTAGTTCACAATTCAAGCTGTATGGAATAATTTATTATTCAGCTCTAAATGTTTCATATTAAAGAAAATACAATAGTAACCATAGCAATGAAAGAACCACATTTAAGGGATTTATATTAAGGTTGATAATATGTACGACGATTTGTACAACTGACAGGAACACCTCATTAAGTTTATCAGAACATGGTCGTCACATACTGATAATTGCGGTCAATACACGAATGGAAGTAATAATACCACAAACAAAGTGATATTTAAAGTCCTGGTTGTGCACAGTCATTACAATAAAATACTATGAACTGTGCATGAATTTCGTAAAATATATATATACTGTTTAAAACAGTTGCATTTCATGTGAACACATCTAATAGACGATTGGATTGTCTGTTTAATTTTGTCTTACGGTTTAGACCAACGAAATCGTTTCGAAATATCTCTATGATTTACAGGAATGAAAATATTGTATAATATGAAAAATGTAAAATTATTATGACAGACTGAAGTTCTATGTGATTTCAAAGATGTGAAATTAGCGTAGCAGACACTAAACGGCATCAAGGTATTTATTGAAGTTCGAGTCCACACCTGTGGAGTAAAGGTTTGTGCGTCTAGCTGTGAAAGTAGGTGGCCCGGGTTCGATTCCCGGTCGGGGCAAGTTACCTGGTTGACGTTTTTTTCCGGGATTTTCCCCTCAACCTAATATGATCAAATGCTGGATAACTTTCGGTGTTGGATTCCGGACTCATTTCATCGGCATTATTACCTTCATCTCATTCAGACACTAAATAACCTAAAATGTTGATAAAGCGTCGTAAAATAAAAAAAATTGAAGTTAGAGCTATATCAGTACCCCATAAATTGCAGCCAGTGATATGTGGAACCAAAACAGTGATTGTGCCTACAAGTAGTAGGTAGTAGTAGTAATAATAATAATAATAATAATAATAATAATAATAATAATAATAATAATAATAGTAACAAGTTTATTGCTAGAAAATTATACAAAGAAATTGAATATACATGGTAGGAGGGGTAATATAGTACAAAAATTTGGTATTTGGTTAAGAAAAATGCAAGTGAAATAATGCCTTATTTACTTTTTCCTGTTACACCACAAATACCTTCATGATAAGCCTGGACAGTAGACAACCCCCACAAGCTTAGACATCCGCATAACTAGTGAGGCGTTAGTGAAGAAAAAAAATATATTAACTGACCTAAAAACATGATGTTTTTTTTTTCATGTCTAAAAAATTAAATTCGAGGATTGAGAAATTTGTTACATAATGTGGTTCAGTATAGGCTACTATCCCAGATTACCTCTAAAAATATTTGCATTTATACTCCTTCCAGTCTATTTACAAACATTGTAATATTCTCCTGAAAGAGAGTACAATAATTTTATTGTGTTTCCATCTGTCAGTGAATTCTATGCAAAATGTTACGTCGAAATACGAGTAGTGAGCGGAAGAAGTGGATTGAGTTTCGCAGGATGTAAGGGGAAGGAAGTTGAAAATAAGATCCTCGTTTGAAAGAAGTTTGAAAATTCAGCTACAAAAACCAGCGAGGTGTCCTGTGAATACAATATAATATTCATAAAACTGTAGCCTATATTATTTTCAAATATAACAGTATTTAATAACATCACGTCAGTGCATACCACTTCAATCAGTGGATAAATATTGCAATTGTAAAGAAATACTGCCTTTACATTGAGTTTCGATGAATCAACAAAAAGTCGTCAGTGTTCTGCATTATAAACATTACACTTTTACTACGTCATACTACTTTTGACCTATAAAACGGTACGAAAGGACATCTTTCAACCAATCATGGCTACTTATCGCACAATTTTATCGCTTCCCTACCATTTGTTTGTTCTTATCACTACCCTTGCATTTGTTTCTTTGTTTGCCAACATTTCAAACTGCAAATTCATTACGGTACTATAAAACATGCTTTGCGATCGTAATTTGTTTCCCGCATAGATAGTCGACTGAAAATGGCGGCTCCGTTCAAACATTTTGGTGAAGGTAACATTAATGAAATAGAATTTCAGTAAGCCAATTAATATTTTATTGTTTTACGGTCTTACTAATAAAAACTCTATATACAGACGTTTAACTGTCTTATCCTTGTACAATGAGTAGCTCGTTTATAAGTCGTGTGTAAATTCCTTACTAATAATCACTACATACGTCGTGTATAACAGTATAACTATGACGTAGTTTCGTCATTACTTCATTACGAAAGGTAATAGAATATTTGAGGTTCTCTATTGCATCCGATAGAGTGCTCTAGTGTGCCGTGTTAAGTATCGATAGTACAACTGGCTCTGGTCCATTACCACACTATATTTTGGTCAAAGAGTACAAGCTACAGTAATATTATTCTTATTATTCTGTGCTCTTTGGTTTGTTCTTCTGTGGTTACAAGACAACCATCATCATAAAATGACAGTCGATACGAACAGCTGTTAGAGGGGCGGCCATTTTTTCTCTATATTGTGGATTTTATCAGTAACAACAATGTAATTTATTCGTCACAACAATAATTCCTTTCTACAATTCACCTTAAACGCTCTCGTCAACAAGTGGATCTTCACTCAACACAGTATTCGTTATAGCACTCCACCGACGACAATGACAGTTTACTTGGACTATTACGCACAACAATGAACTGTTAATCTTAACTAATATTTACAAAGCACTATTTACAAATCAGAACTACCAGTTCTCAGTTCACAGTTCTTCTATCTCAGTCACTCGAGTTCACAGTATCTCGAACCACAGACCTTCAGAGACAGTTCACTGCACTCGAACTCAGGTCCCTCCAACTGCGGTCCACTGCACTCGAACTCAGGCCTTCAGATGCTGACGCAGTTGCGAACGCACACTCGAGTTGAACTCCGGTACTCAAGACTGGCTTGCTTGCTCTGGCTTTCTCACTGACTGGCTCACTAATCAACTGAAAACTGCTGTCGTTCCTTCGCGTCCGTAATTTATAACCACAGCGACGTAGCCTCGAAGGTTCCACGCGTCTCTAGAGATGGCACTCCAGAGAAATCCAGAGCCCTCTCCTCTCTACCAGCACCAGATGCGCGCGCAAACTCGTCGCGTTGACGTAATACACCCTCTCTCTTCTCTCCACCGCGCGACGTCACTCAATGTTCCGTGGAGCCTGTGCGATCTGCTTTCTTGCGGGACGCTGGTCGTGAGTTCGAATCTCACGTCGCTGTCACAATATTACAACGCTTAAACAAGGGGTTTCGTGTATGTAACTACTGCAAAGCAATTCCCATTGTATAGTTACAGCCTGTTTATATGTCAATCGCTTATGCATGGTTTATTAGTAACGTTTTCTGTCTCAACTCTGCATAAGTCTCGTATAAAAACTATACACGGGTTTTTTAGTAAGACCGATAGAGTACTTTATTTCTTCTAATCTTTATATACTTCCTTCTAATCGTGTAATAGTCAATTAAATCCCACTCGAGTTTTGATTTTCTCTAGATAAATCAAAACCTCTAGTGAGATTACTGTTGACTATTACACTTTTACTACGTCATACTACTTTTGACCAATAAAACTGTACGAAAGGACGTATTTCAACCAATCATGGCTGCTTATCGCACAATTTTATCGCGTCCCTAGCATTTGTTTAATTTTATCGCGTCCCTAGCATTTGTTTAATTTTATCTCGTCCCTAGCATTTGTTTCTTTGTTTGCCAACATTTCAAACTGCGCTGGTCTGGACGTCAAAAAATAAAAAATAAAATAAATAAACATAAAATTACAAACCACTCCAGTCGATGCACAGCAGTTTCAAATATCACTCGCATCGGTATTCAAGAACAAGAATTAATAAAGATCACTGGTCATACCTATGCATCTTCCCTGAAATCCTATTTAGAAATAAATTAAGAGCACCATTCGGAAATCCTGAATAAGTTGAATACACCATGTAGGCCTACATCAACGAGTTCCACTTCTTTTACGCACACGTCCAATATAACATCAACTGAACTACCAAGCACTAAAACATTCAAATTTGAAAATTGTACATTCAATAATTATTCCTTTTAAAATTATTCACGTTTTTATGTCATCGTCGTTAATTAAAACTTTTCTAACATTTGTATATATTATTCAGGTTATGTTACAGCTTCTGCTATATGATATTATGAATAGTCACGTATCAGAGATTGTTTAATATTAAGATTTATTGAAAATCATCTGTCAAGTGACGTTGATTACTGGGATTCGGATAATTGAAGTGGAATGTAACTGTTTTAATAAAAATGAAACTGGAACAACAAAGCCTTCTTGACTAGTAACACTGCCATCGTGATCTAGATCGAGAAGGCATTGCTAGTAATCGTCTACAGAATTCAATGAAGATTCCATAGTTGGCACAACTGATAGCAAGATAACAACTAACTTCGAGCATTAAAGTATATTTTATGTTCGAAGACAGCTAATCATAACACACTACTGCTATCTAGCATGCATCTAGCGTAATATTTGTAATGTTGAGATGGTACAATAGTACATTTGAAGACAGTTGTATTTTCGTAAGTCAATTAATATTTTATTGTATTGGAGTACTTCGTTACTTCTAATCTTTATACACTTTCTTCAATTATTAAATCCCACTCGAGTTTTGATTTTCTCTAGATAAATCAAAACCTCTAGTGAAATTACTATTGATAAAATTGTAGCTTTTTCCTTCTTCTAATATTACAATATTTTAATCCCTATTACAGAACATTCATATGGAGCTCATCCATTAAGGTCAGAGTTCACGAATATTCCATGTTGATAACATTGGTTTATACTGAACTAATTTGTTTGTGTTTCTTTTTATGATCGTCATAATGGTATCAAACAGACTATTTGTGTTTTTTTCTTTTAAGACTGAATCCCAAAGGATAAAGAATTCGTCGCAGCCCTTTGAAGGGTAAAACCTTTCTTTTGAAAGGTTGCTAACAAATTATAAAAGCCTTAAGTTACTCTTTGAAGCTTATACAGTAGGTTCTAAAGCGTCGAAAATTCATTGTTCATACCCTTGTGCTCAGTCAGAGCGGTTCTTCCTCTGCCACACAGCCCAGGAAATTATTTTTTTACGGAAAGAAAGAAAGAAAGAAAGAAAGAAAGAAAGAAAGAAAGAAAGAAAGAAAGAAAGAAAGAAAGAAAGAAAGAAAGAAAGAAAGAAAGAAAGAAAGAAAGAAAGAAAGAAAGAAAGAAAGAAGGAAGGAAGGAAGGAAGGAAAGAAAGAAATAATAATAATAATAATAATAATAATAATATATCTTTTTTAGAAACTGACATTTATAAAATGAAACCCAATACATATAAAATTTTAAAATACATGAACAGAGACATAAAGGAATCCGCCAAGATAAACCCTTGCCCCAAAATAGAAACATTCCTAGACTTTTACAAAAACTTATGGAACAATCCTACTTTTGATTCAAAATTCTGGGACACAAAAAACCCAGATGAACAATGCATTACAAAAGAAGAACTACAAAAAGTATTAAAGAAGACGAAAAATAGTAAATCACCTGGAGAAGATAACCTAAATTCAGAATTGTATAAATATGCAGGAGATCTATTTCAAGAAAGATTACTAAGATTTCTAAACAGAATATATCTGACTGCCACTTTACCGGAAGAATGGAAAAATAGTGTAATTATTCCCATATATAAAACAGGAGATAAACAGAATGTTGAAAACTATAGAGGGATTAGTATCCTCAACACATGTTATAAGATATTTAGTAGGATTTTAAATGAAAAATTAAAAAAACATGCTGAAACTTTCCTTCTGGAGTGTCAAAATGGCTTTAGAAAAGGAAGATCATGTGTAGATCCATTATTTAGTATCAAACTATTGTTGGAAAAAAGAAGAGAATTTAATTTAGAAACCCATATAGCTTTTATTGATTTTGTGAAAGCTTTTGATAAAGTCCGAAGAGACCTTTTATTCGACATATTAGAAGAAAAAAATATTCCAAATTTGCTATTCCAAAATATAATAGAAATCTACACGGACAGCAAAATAAGTGTCAAAATAAATAACTGTATATCCGAAAGAAAATTAGTTAATAATGGAGTTCGACAAGGTTGTCCACTATCACCAACTTTATTTAATATTTATATAAATGAAATTATTTTAAAATGGAACCAAATCTACACATCAGGAATCAAAATAACCAGTGCTCTAACATTAAATACCTTACTCTATGCCGATGATCAAGTCATAATTTCCAATTCAGAGGATAATTTACAAAGAGGATTGTATACATTAAATGAAATATTAAAAGATTTTGGGATGGAAATTTCAGCACAAAAATCAAAAGTAATGGCATTTTTAGAACAAGACCCAGTGAGAAGTAAGATAATACACAATAACCAATGCCTCGAACAAGTGCAAAATTTCAATTATCTGGGTTGTGAAATATCTTATCAAAATGAAAAAGATGTGAACAAGAAAATTACCAAATTTACACAAATTCTAGGAATAATAAACAATACATTAAAAGCTAAATTAGTACAAAAATCTACAAGAATAAAAATATATAATACACTAGCATTACCCACCCTTCTATACGGAAGCGAGATTTGGACATTAAAGAAAAAGGACATGAACAGAATCAAAGCAACGGAAATGACATTTTTCAGGAGAACAGCAGGATATACTCTTTTAGACCGAAAAAGGAATGAAGAAATTTTGGAACAATTAGAAGTAGAGTCAGTAGAAGAAAAAATCAGCAGATACAAATTCAATTGGCTAGATCATGTAAGAAGAATGGAAAATTCAAGAATCCCAAAAATTATGATGCAATATAAACCTAGAGGACATCGTCGACCAGGAAGACCGTTAAGAAGACTGCTAGATGGGGCCGAAACAGGTCTACAAAGGCCTAATTCGTGAAGGATGATGATGATGATGATAATAATAATAATAATAATAATAATAATAATAATAATAATAATTTATTTAACCTGGCAGAGTTAAGGCCATACGGCCTTCTCTAACACTCAGCCAGGAGTAAAACTGCGTTACAAAAAACACTACAAATTTACAAAGTACACTACAATTTTACACACAAAACTGAATAAGATAATAATAATAAAATGTAAACAACAAGTAAGTAGAAATCAGACATAATATATAACATACAGAAAGAAAGGAGAAAGCATAATAAAATGTGAAGAGCAGGTCAAAATAAATGAGACATACAAAGTATAAAAAATAAGACAATTATTGTTAATAATAATGATAATAATAATAATAATAATAATAAAATAAGAATAGTAGTAATAATAATAATAATAATAATAATAATAATAATAATAATAATAATAGTAGTAGTAGTAATAAAATAGTGCAGTACAAAGCATACAATGAATACAATATTTTTAAGTACACACAGTAAGGAAAATTATGATTATATATAGCTCAACTTATCACATTATAGATACACCATTATCGGAAAATATGAAAACAAAAATATAAAATAAGCTAAATATCACTAGAACAGAAAGAAGAATGTGAATACGTGGAAACATGCAATACAACACTTGTTATAATAGTAAGTTAGTTTGGCAAGGAAGGAAGAAAGAAAGGAAGAAAGAAAGAAAGAAAGAAAGAAAGAAAGAAAGAAAGAAAGAAAGAAAGAAAGAAAGAAAGAAAGGCTCTATGGGGTGCAAACTATTGCAGACATTGTAATAAATAAATAACTTTAATTAATATTATCTCAAGATTTATTTTAACATGGTTAGCTTAAGAATTCTGATAATAATAATCCGCATTAACAGAGACTTTACCTGGAATTAAGAGATTAAAGAAGAATGTAATAAAGAATACAGTACAACGAACAAGTGAGATATGTCAGATACTTATATTTGGGGAAATAAATCATGAAAACTTCGCATGCAAGCTTTGTTAACATAATCAGATTTGCACTGTGCCCACCGCTCTTTTGTCTCGTGCTGAGTGAAATGAGACTTTCATTCTTTATTCTTTTCATTAAATGCTGTCACAAAGATAAAATCTTATTCGTTCTTTGACTTCTGGATGTGTCCCACAAGGAGATTAGTTTACGGTTGTAAAATATCTCTCAATTTTTTTACAAACTTTCAAGAATTGAAAATCATTTTATATGTCATCATAGTAATATAATTTTCTCTGACTTCGTCGTTTTAAAAAAGGATTATTAAAAATGCCGCATCACAAATGAAAATAGGTTTAACGTCTGTCCTTTAAGTTTTAGTACGTACTTTTGTACAGAAGACTAAACATTAGAAGTAAGCAACATGGCAATACAGTACAATGTAAATAATTTGAGTTAAGCATAGAAATTGAAGTATTAAAATTATGTAGCTTATTAGTAGCGCAACTAATACTTTTGAGGTTTTGAAAACTGAAATGTGTTATGTTACTCATGTTAACCCCAACAATACCAAGTTATTTTAAATAGCATGCAGTACCAACGGCGGGGGGGGGGGTACTTTGTGATCATAAAAAATGTTTAATTTTGAACAATTTTTTTACATTTATTATTAGCAAATAGTATTTACTATAATAAAAGAGAAGAATTAAAATGTCATTGTATATTTTCGAACAATTACTTCAAGATAACAGTCTGGAAAATATGACGTATCACTTTCTTCACGCCCGTCCTCACATACTGAAAAGAGCACAGTTTTACTAGAAAAATGCTTCATTTTAAACATTTTTTTTATTTTTAATCAGCAAATAGTATGTATTATAATAAAAGAGAAAAATCGAAATGTCACTGTATATTTTCGAACAATTGCTTCAACAAAGTGGGATATTTTCTGTCCAATTTAATTTAATTTAAACAAACTTCCCCTAAAATAGGGGTTACCGTGAAGGAGAAAGTATACCAAATATACAGGCATTAGTAAATGCGTAAAATTATCGTGAGAAATATAATTGAAGAACCCACTGCAAGAATGATGGATATCACTTTTTTGTCGAAAATGAATCAAGACTGTCAATGCATAGCTTAAGACATATAGAATGTACCTAGAGAGTTATATGGCATTAACACTGATAGTCATTGTCCAGTAATGATCGGAAAATCACAGTTGAGCTTTGAGCGCTAAGCATTTCAAACTTTCAATCGCTTCTCCTGTAAAATGTATTCCAAATGACATCCATCATTCTTGCAGTAGACTCTTCAATTATTATTGTTCTATTAATTTACTTTATATATGTGATTTCTCAGAAGCTTGAGTTATGAGGGTACTAGGAACAATAGACTGTGCTGGTACTATTTCGCATTGTCTGTAATGAGGCGATAGTAGTTATCCTAGTGGTTAGCTACTATTTATGGATGCATATTTACTATGTATTGAGCTTCATGACTGTATATACTAGACTGTGATATCACTGTGTTCTGGAATACTATATTACGATACACGGTAGGGAAATGCTTTTTACAAAATCAAGGAAACATTTGAAAAAAAGAGCAGAGCGAGATTTTATAATGCACTTCAGAAACGTGTATTGTACAGTATTTTTTGCACGATAATACATTTTGAAAATAATATTTTCAAAAATCTTACTGTACAGTACGTAATACATTACACTATGAACAGTTGACTGAAGGTTAGCAGTCTGGCCAACGTACAAACTTCACCATCAACTTCAATATGAGGGAGTAAACATGATTCAGGTACTTGTAATATTTCGTGTTCAATTGAAATAAATTTTATTTCTTCTGTTAAGTGAAGTTTGAATTGTTTAAATAAAGTTCAGTTTATTTCAAATGCAGTGATTAATTTCATATAATGTATATTAATTAACACTGCATTTCGCATACTGTACGAATTTTACATGCGTAGTAGGATTATAGCACACATAGAAGGCAGTGGTTTTCATTAGAACTCTATAACAGTTATTTGTAATATTTCAACATACTTATCTAGGTTGGCAACTCTGAATTCAGTAAAATCAACTTTCAATCATGGCGGCCGTTTGCTGTAACGACGAGGAGAGACACTATAGTGTAAAAATGTATCTTATAATATGCGTTTTGGGGTTAAATATGATCGCCATTTTGATGTGTAGGCTTATAAACCTTTCCCTGATCTGTTTAATCCTGTCGCTTTCGCAGAAAACATATCGTGTAACAATTGCAATTATGTCTATTTCAAAATTCTTCTGATTGAAGCATTCGTTTTTCTCGTGCTTCACTTTCAATGTTTATTCTCCAGTTGTTGCTGTACCGCAGTCATGTCAATTGATGCCCATAGAAGCAAGCGCGCGCTTTAGAGCTCAGGAGAGCCTGAGCGCTTTAGAGCAGAAGGGAAAGAGACAGACGAAAGAGATAGTACTGGGTGTTCAGTTCAAAATGTGTCATGGCTCGCTGTATGTCGTCATGTGGCTAGCCGATGAGCCTAGAGAAGTCAATCTTCCTACACTTCCGCAGAGGCGTATTACCTAAATGCGAGAGAAGTTGCCTAGCAAGTACGGCGTTCATTCTGAAGATTACTTACCGATACGTACGGTAACGCCAGTAGTGGCAAGAATGTGAACTGTTTGGAAACACGTACTAAAGTGAGTTTTTTTTCTTACTGTCGGGATATGGGGAGAGGGTTAAGACGATTACTTACGTATTTGTTGACATTAACTTCGACGGTCAACATGGACACGGAGCATTTTGATTTGTGTTGTGGAATGTTGCCGTACGCAATCGATGATAACAAATACCCTGCGTACGACTTGCCCGCGCAAAACACAGTTCGAAAGAGGTTATGGTAGCACACAGACTTTACAGACCGCCATCTGTTGCTACGACATTCAAGTTATACCGTACACGTTCTCAAGTTCAGATTGAACGCCTTGATTAATAGGCAACTTCTCTGACATAAAAGCTGAAACTCGCTTCAAATCGCTGACTCACAACAGTGACGTCATGACACACTTTGAAATGAACACCCAGTATATGCCGCTTAGTCGAACTATATTCAGGGATGGCCAGCACTGATTCAATGGATAAAGGGAAGAGAACTTATTAAAACTGTATCTATGTTAATTTTTAGATTTGTTTGAGAAGTATAAGTGCATTATAAGAATGTAAGTTTTAATTTTAATGATCATTTTTCACAAGTTTTTTTTATTCAAAACAAATATTTTCTCAACTTTTTTTATAGAAAAGTGAAATTTTCAGATAAAGGCCTATTTATTTAGTAGCCTTATAGAACGTTTTCGTAAATCAAATATACCGTAAATACGTATTACTGAAGATAGTGTATTGAAATTTTTGAAAATATTCGCATGGAAATTGTTTGTAAGGAAATGAATTAAGAAAGCAAATACTGTTACATCATAAGCAAAATATACGTGCCTATGTGTTTTAAAAATGTCATCTCCATAGCTTCAGCAGATTTCGAAAAAATAATTTAATATTCTGATGATAAGAAGTTACTCACCAATATTACTTTAAAAGCATAATGCGATAAGAGTTTTGTTATGGAATATTAGTTACAATTAAAACATATACAGCGTCTAGGTAACTTTGCTTTGTACTGTAATATTGTTTTGATTAGTTTATTGATTACTTTTATAAGGCTAAAGGTACCATCAATATCAATTCCAACTTATGTCATACTCAGTCTCTTTTTTTTTTTTGAGATATCACTTCCTTTATGAATTATGTGTTTCATCCATTTAGTACAGTATAGTTGTACTACTATGGAATTTATGTGCATATTCCTTCTTAACTCTTTATTATGTTATTAATATTTAAAACACAACTGCAATATTAAGAAATTGTGTGAGCACTTTTGTTTTGCAGACAATATGGATAATATTAAAGAGAAAGAAGCCATATAAAATTAACGACATAAAATTTCACGTTCCGTTTGAAGTTTGTGCACCACTGTTTTCTTAATCCAACAGGCTGCTTATTCATATACACAACCCTTCCTCTTTCCATACTTAGCGCTTGATGCCCGTGCACGACGTGAAGGTCAGAAAAATGCGCTTGTTTTTGACATCACTGCTGTACCGTATAGGATTAGTGCTCTCTTCTTAATGCCTTTTATGAGTTAGTTGTGATTTTTGGTGTTTCTTATTGATTTCTGCTGTCTGTGGAGATGGTTGCTGTTGTAGCTTCGTTACCGTTGACTTTTAGCCTCTCCAGTGCCTCGAGTGCTTTTATTAATGCCAGCTCCTCGGCTTGCTTATTAAAACGTCTATCGTCGAGCTTGAATTTAAGTTGCTCTAAGGGTGTTTCCCCGAGAAGATGGCAACACCTGATGCCACTCGTTCGCCCCTGCTTCCATCTGTGAATATCTGAAAGGATTTATCATCTTCGCCTTCTATTTTCGAGTCGTTGAGCCTGACTAGCCTGCAGGATGAAGCCAGTTCATGTGTTTCTCAGCTGTTCTATCTGGTATTCGTGGTTACTTCTGCCTGTTACGTTATAAAGCGTGGCGACCTCTTCCTCTTTGATGTTTATGGGAGTTCACTCAGTCAGAATGCGAATTGCTCATGTAATACGGTGCGATATTCTTTCGCTACTTCAGGGCAGATGAATCTTTTTACTCTTACATATTTGATTCTGTTGTATTTCTTTTTCAGTGATTCTGTTCACACGGGTGTTATGATCAGTAATAATAAAATATAATACTGTATACTAGAACAGAATAGAATGTTTCTCGCTGGCAGAATTAGGGCCATAAGGCCTTCTCTTCGACTCAACTAGCCTTAATCAATACAGAGTGTCCAGAAATTAAGTATCGATTTTGTAGAAATAGGGCGTTTAGGGATAAGATGTGTATGGTCATGGGTGGGCAACTCGTGCTCTTGAAGTGTGAACACAACCTCAGTGCAGGTAGAAAGGACTCTGTACTAGCTGTACATTGCAAGTTATCTTGAACCTTACATCCCCTAAGTCTGTCTTTGGAACTGCTCGGTACGGCGTGTACTCATCAACGTAACGGCACGGCAAGAATGCCCCTCCCTCGGGTAACGTGACTCTTTTCACAAAACATTGGTTTTTTACCTTACGGCTCTCTATTATAAAAGAACTTGGTTCAATACAGACATCAACTTCTCTCGATACTCCGGTTTTGAGAGGAGAACATAGTTTCGTAGCAAGCTTCAATTAACCTGTAATGAGTAAGTATTTAAATATAATCGTGTGTACACTCCTCTCTCATCCGGGCTGGGGACCGGCAATGGAGGAGTTACTACAGCTACTTCTGTACATTATATAGGCCTGCATGACTTACACCTTCAGCTAATAAGTACATATTCTTGTAACAATATTTTACAGGCTTATTATTTGAATTTACATTAATTTACAATTATATACAATCCATATTCCTATCATTGCTGCCATCATCGCTTGTTCCAAAATTAATTATTTCGTCAATGCCATCATCCATTCGGAATTATCTTCTTAATCGTAGACTATGTACTACTTTCTGAACACGATAGAATTCGTCGATTATATCCCGAATAATGTGTTGATCGAAGTCTTCCACTTCAACTTTACACAAGTCCTAATTCTGGAATGAAATAATATGTTTAGTAGAACTATTAGAAAATAATAACTTACAATAGTAATTCATTATGTCGTTCACAGTACACACACTATTGTACATAACTATTATAGCAATAATTTCTAAACATTACATAACTATTCTTTCCCGAGTAGTGTGAGGTTCATTCGGTTGTAATTCAATATTATTCTTAATTCTCTTCACGGAACTAATACTTTTGCCAGAGTATTTAGCCGCTCTCTCATATTCCTTAGCAAGAGGTTCTAGCAAATATTTGTTTAATTTTTTCTCCTCGCAACGCTTAATTTTATTATATTTGCGATAATTTCTCTTTCTCGGCTATGGATAACAGCGTTACTTTTTCTCCGCGGTGGTGTGATTTCACCATAATTACTACCCTGTGGTTGCTGCTCCATATTAACACTACTGGTACGCAGTGAAGGAAATAGCTCTATGTTTCTTGACAAGAGATTATGCTGCGGAGCATGCGCAAACAACTCAGTTGGCTCCACCCGCGTTACGCGCTTCCTTCCCTCTGCCCCTCTGTCCCCGCTCAGAAGGTTCAAGATAACTTGCATTAACAATAGTGTCTGTATGCAAGTTTGCTCGCGTCTGCAGTAACTGGCGGCACGTTTTAAGTGAAAAACTATATATACCCCAGATCATTTCCCTTTAGTGATGAGTCGAAATAGAAAGATGTTTTATTAATGAGGGAGGTAAAGCTTGTATTATGTTCTATTACACTTTCTTACGCATGATATTTTATGTTACAAATAATCAAAGGTTTTAGTAAAGAAATATTGTCTAGATCTGCTTTAGAATAGCTAAAGGAAAAAATGGGATATCAACAAGGTGAGACTGATATCAAATATCGTTAGCACGTTGTGCGTGCGAGTTACAGAATTGCACGACATATGATCGACTAGCTAAGAGCATTTATGGATAAATTTGAAATGTGGCAGTATCATGTAGAACATAGACAACTTCACTTTCCTTGACTCTAAGCTATCTTGAAGAGTGATAAGAAAATCTTCTTATCAGATATAAGACCCTACTTCAAGACCTACAGCAGAATTCGCTGGTAAGTTTGCAGAAAATGCCATTTGACAAGGAATCGAGATTTTTCTGAAATCCTTTTGGCTTACAGCCGATAGAAGATCCTGAGAGTTTATAGCTTGAATTGATAAATCTACAGAACAGCATACCACTCAGATTTCAGCGAAATCAGAAATCGAACTGTTCGTAATGCTGCCTAAGTCAGAATTTCCAAATATACTCTTTGCTATGTGCTTGAGTCAGAGTTTAATACAAGACAGAAGTGTAAAAGCTCTCCATGTACAGAAAGCGCTTAGAAGTGAGTTTATTTAATTTGCAGTGACATGTAAAAAAATACCTCCTTGAATTTGTTATTGTTGGCGAATACAGACTATTACCTTTCTGAGAACAGAGGAATACTCTTTAATATATAAAGTTTCGTAAATTCTCGCGTTCTATGTTTCAAATAAGACATAGGCCTATAAGAAATATTAACAAATAGTGTAATAATAAATGTGTTGCTGCTATATTTGTTTATCTTGAAAAAGTTGTATTCAGTTTGTGTTTACAGTACTAAACTAATTTACAAAGCTGGGAAATAATATAATTTTGTTATGTGTGCTTAGGTACAGTCTCTCTAAAATTGCTATAATTAATTGAAGCGTCGGCTGGAACAACGTTGTAAGTTACAAAATTTTCATTCGGCGTGTTTCCGTGTAATAATGTTGTGTGTCATGTTACTTTGATAGATAGATTTTATTTAATAATAACATATACATAAAAAGTTACATTAAAATACCCCGAAAGAGCAAAGCTCGTGTTCGGGGACAGTTACGTTATATATATATCTGCATGATCTTCAGCATACCAGAGAAGGTTGCTATGGTGACGTGTAGGCTAGACGTGCTGACATTCGGACAAAATTTCAACGCCGATTCCATAAAGCTGAACCCATAGACAAAACATTATGGCGTATTTCAATATATTGCTTTGTAACATAAGAAAATTGTACATATATATATATATATATATATATATGTATATAACTATTTCTTACCAATGTTTATTATTGTCACACTAACATTAGTTATCCAATTGTCATTATTTACTTTCATGTTGTTTTATGATCTAGATATTAATGTAAGAACTATGCAAGCAATATTGTATTCAGTTAGAACTAGAGTCTGGCAGGGCGGAAGAGAAGGCCTACTGGCCTTAGCTCTGCCAGATTAAATAAATAAATAATAATTATTATTATTATATATTTTAATTACATATCCTAGATCAAATTTAAAGTTTTGAAACTTGTAATGTTTGTTATCCTGAAAATTTAAATGTACAAAAACACTTAATTACTTACTTATTTACTTACTTATTTACTTACTTACTTACTTACTTACTTACTTACTTACTTACTTACTTACTTACTTACTTACTTACTTACTTACTTACTTACTTACTGGCTTTTAAGGAACCCGGAGGTTCATTGCCGCCCTCACATAAGCCCGCCATTGTTCCCTATCCTGAGCAAGATTACTTCAGTCTCTATCATCATATCCCACTTCCCTCAAATCCATTTTAATATTATCTTCCCATCTACGTCTCGGCTTCCCCAAAGGTCTTTTTCCCTCCGGCCTCCCAACTAACACTCTATATGCATTTCTGGATTCGCCCATACGTGCTACATGCCCTGCCAATCTCAAACGTCTAGATTTAATATTCCTAATTATGTCAGGTGAAGAATACAATGCGAGCAGTTCTGTGTTGTGTAACTTTCTCCATTGCCCTGTAACTTCATCCCTCTTAGCCCCAAATATTTTCCTAAGCACCTTATTCTCAAACACCCTTAACCTATGTTCCTCTCTCAAAGTGAGAGTCCAAGTTTCACAACCATAAAGAACAACCGGTAATATAACTGTTTTATAAATTCTAACTTTCACATTTTTGACAGCAGACTGGATGATAAAAGCTTCTCAACCGAATAATAACAGGCATTTCCCATATTTATTCTGTGTTTAATTTCCTCCCGAGTATCATTTATATTTGTTACTGTTGCTCCAAGATTGTACAAAAACACTGCTGACAATAAGTTCAAACTGAAGTTATGGTTCAAAATACAGACGCCTTTTCGAAAACTATTTTTGTAAACGTCATATAAAAATTAAGAAATAAACATAAATTTTAATTTTTTTCGGCTGTCGTTGCGTACTAAATTCACTGTTCTTTAACCATAGATCATTATATTTATCCCAGTCACGTTCATAAATACAGCAACCGCAACTCCCAAAGCAATATCAATCAAAACACAATGGAAATCGATATGGCAGTACCAGCAAAACAAAAAAAGTGACCAGATAAAAGAGGGTCGGAATTTAAAAGCATATTTTACTCTTACAGGAAGGAAAAAGCCGTTGATATGAAATGAGGATGTTGTGGTGATAAATTGAACATTTCGAGAATCTATTTGTATTGTAAATTCATATTAGATACGCCATTTGTGATTAATGGTTTTCCGTAATGACTATTATCTTGTCGTTAGCAATTTTCATAGGCAACGTCCCATTTCACAATAGAGATGTACTCACTAATGCAGTGACAATGTTCCAAGTCAATAACTAGTCACAGCCGAATATCCGTGCGGCTTGTTCAGTGTAGTAGGCCTATTGTGGGGTATGGAATATAGTCCACCTCAGAAACATAAATTGTACCATGCGAACACGCTCAAAATTTGTGTCAGTTTCAGAAAAGTTATTTAATTTTAATACCAAGAATAGTATTAAATGAATTATAAGTATTAAATAATTGGTTTACGAAAGAAACCCATTCCTATTCTATACAGAAAATTAATCATAATCGATAACTCTTATTGTCGGGGCTATAGGGACTATGGTCCAGTATCTCCCACCGGAAGCGGCGTAATAATTCACGCATAAAAAATGTGAATGGAAATGTTACAAGTTTTCCTTTGTTTAATCCTGTTTTTACCTGTAAGTGTAATGACACGCAAATCGGATACCTCCTAGAAAACCTCGGCATTCAAGTGAGACTTTTGTTTCTTTCCGCATGTAATTAGTAAACAAGAGTATCGCTATCTCCGATAAATAATGATCCTTTTTGCACTTATTCTACTCCTTCAGTACCTTTTTTCGTCTTTCAGATATAAAGGAACTTGCAAAAGAAATATTAACTCTAGTGTTGTGCCTAAACAATTTCATCTATTAACAAAAACAACTATTACTACTACTACTACTACTACTACTACTACTACTACTACTACTACTACTACTACTACTACTACTACTACTACTATTATTATTACTACTACTGCTGCTGCTTCTTCTGCTACTTCTACTCCTATTACTGCTGCTGCTACTACTACTTCTGCTATTACTACTCCTATTACTGCTACTACTACTACTACTACTACTACTGCTGCTACTGCTACTACTACTACTGCTATTACTACTACTACTGCTATTACTGCTGCTGCTACTACTTCTGCTACTACTACTACTACTACTATTATTATTACTACTACTGCTGCTGCTTCTTCTGCTACTTCTACTCCTATTACTGCCGCTGCTACTACTACTTCTGCTTTTACTACTCCTATTACTGCTACTACTACTACTCCTATTACTGCTGCTACTACTACTCCTATTACTGCTGCTACTACTACTGCTACTACTACTACTGCTACTACTACTATTGCTACCACTGCTGCTACTACTAGGCCTAATACTGCTGCTACTACTACTCCTATTACTGCTACTACTACTACTACTGTTACTACTACTACTACTGCTACTGCTATTACTGCTGCTGCTGCTACTACTACTACTACTGCTACTACTACTACTACTACTGCTGCTGCTGCTGCTACTACTACTACTACTGCTATTACTGCTACTACTACTACTACTACTGCTGCTGCTACTACTACTACTGCTACTGCTATTACTGCTGCTACTTCTACTACTACTTCTGCTACTACTACTCCTATTACTGCTACTACTACTACTGCTACTGCTGCTACTACTACTACTGCTGCTGCTGCTACTGCTACTACTACTGCTACTGCTATTACTGCTGCTGCTACTACTACTACTGCTACTGGTATTACTGCTGCTACTACTACTACTGCTATTACTGCTACTACTACTACTGCTATTACTGCTGCTACTACTACTACTACTACTACCACTACTACTACTTCTGCTACTACTACTCCTATTACTGCTTCTGTTGCTACTACTACTACTACTACTATCACTACTGCTACGACTACTACTACTGCTACTACTACTACTATTATTACTACTGCTGCTGCTACTGCTCTTACTGCTGCTGCTACTACTACTGCTACTACTACTGCTATTACTGCTACTACTACTATTACTACTGCTATTACTGCTACTACTACTGCTACTGCTATTACTGCTGCTACTACTACTACTTCTGCTACTACTACTATTACTACTGCTATTACTGCTACTACTACTGCTACTGCTATTACTGCTGCTACTACTACTACTTCTGCTACTACTACTCCTATTACTGCTTCTGTTACTACTACTAATGCTACTACTACTGCTATTACTGCTGCTGCTACTCATATTACTGCTACTACTATTACTGCTACTGCTGCTACTATTACTACTACTGCTACTACCACTACTCCTACTGCTGCTGCTACTACTGCTATTAGTGTTACTGCTACTACCACTACTCCTACTGCTGCTACTACTACTACTGCTATTACTGCTACTACTGCAGCTTGCTACTACTGTTATGTCTACTACTACTGCTACTACTACTATTCCCACTACTGTTGCTACTACTGCTATTACTGGTACTGCTACTACTACTGCTACTGTTACTACCACTATTTCTACTGCTGCTACTACTACTGATGCTGCTACTACTGCTATTATTACTACTACTATTCCTGCTGCTGCTACTACTACTATTACTGCTACTACTACTGTTACTATCACCACTAGTAGCAATACTAGCACCAGGAGTGGGACATTTATTTCGGTTGTATCAAGATGACAGTTTCTGCTATTTATACATGTAACTCTTTTTCCAATATTAGGTGGCTTTTCGGACGACGATAATGAGTAATATGCAATGGTAGTGCGAGTAAAATATAGCTAATAGAAGAGAAAGAGCCGACAACATTATGGAACTGGTTGTGTTGCAGGGGCCATCATCTTCGGGTCGGACCAGGAGGTGGCCGGGGTGATGCGGGCCGTGCGCCGCAGCAACGCCACCGGCAGCTTCTCGTGGATCGGCTCCGACGGCTGGAGCGCCCGGTCCCTGGTGTCCGACGGCAACGAGCCGGAGGTGGAGGGCACCCTGTCGGTGCAGCCACAGGCCAACCCGGTGCGTGGCTTCGAAGAATACTTCCTCAACCTTACTGTCGAGAGCAACCGGCGCAACCCCTGGTTCGTTGGTGAGTGAATATGCCCAGCTACTATCGCTTCACATCTCTTTCCCTGTACTAACGTTTTGTCACGTATATTTTTATTCTTATTTTTATATAAGTAAATATGAAGTTAATATTATGCAGCACTTTGCTACAAAATTAATTTTGATGTAGGTCTATGTTATCGAAGTTCGGGAGATATCGAGATTTACCACGCTTACCTCAAGTGACTTATTTTTCGTTCCATATAGTCTGACAGGCATCGTAAACATTGCCGGCAGAGAAAGAGAAGGAGAATTTCTTTTAAACCTATTGAGGGGTTTGAGGGAAAACCAGGCAGCTCCAATTTTTTCCATTTTTGAGCTATTTATGTAGAAAGAAAGAAAAAAATACGCTCTATCGTTTGGTCGAATAAGCAGGTAGTTCCAAGAATTACATTCACAGTTATAATGCATTTTGGACCAGCCTCTTCCTGTACATGTTCATTGTTTGGCGGTAAAACCAGGCAGCTCCAGGAGCCACCTTGTTGTTTCACTAAAATATTACATAATATCAATAAGAAGCAGCGCTATTATCACAGTTTAAAAGACAAATAAGAAGGTTAATATTAATCCACTGTTGTCAGTATTATATTCGTAGCACATTAGAAGTAGTCAATATGGAGACTGGTGAGAGTGATTTTTCTGCTTTTGAGAGTGAATATAGGCCTAATCCAAATGAAAGTGTGTCTAGTGATGAAACTTCCAGTATAGATTCATTGAAAAAGAAAATAAAACGTAATTCAAAACGGTGGCTCTCGAATACAAGAAATGGAATAGAAATGCAGGTAAATCATACGTGAACAAGAAAGACAAGAATTTTCCTGTTCGTGTTTCTGAATCCGACTGTAAATGCAAGCGCCAGTGTTACCAGAAACTTGGTAACCAAATGCAAAAGGACATACTGAAATCATTTAATGACATGAAGAATAAAGAAACGCAAGATGAATATATGGGTGGCCTGATAACTGTTAGTGATATCCAACGACGCCGTGTTAAAAGTGGAGGTGGCATTCCTCGTGCGCACACATTTATATAAGGTAACCAGAATAATTAAATGCAAACAAGTTAAATTATACAATATAATTCAAAATACTAATTGAAAAGTAAAAACTAATGTCTGCATGGAATGATAATAAATCATACTGAAGTATTATTAATTTTTTTAAGAGTTTTTCTTACTTATCTCGAAAAGTACTAAATAGGAGCTGCCTGGTTTTTCCCCCAAACCCCTCAATTGCAGAAGTCTCATTCCACGTTTATCTTGAAGTTGGGCAAGCTGAAGCATTCTATCACCGCCAAACTTCAAGACAAGCTGATGAAGAATAAAAATTCTCTCCGGCACCGAGATTCGAACCCGGGTTTTCAGCTCTACGTGCTGCCGCTTTATCCACGAAATCTTTCCACGCCGACCAAATGCTATTTCGAGAATGACGAGCGAGACTCGAAGCGCAGCGGGAATGACGAGCCGAGACTCGAAAGACAAGTGCAACGAACACAGCGAGCGAGAGCGGCAGTTAGGTTTGTTCATCTCTACTAGGAACCTTAGGATTGCGACTATCAAAGACTGTAGGCGTTATTGGCCTATAGATAAAGTATTTTATACTGCTTACTGACGTATTCAACTTCAAATATGTAAATAACTCCGAACCTTATATATTTCATATAAATCAGGGTTCCACCAACATTGAATCCTTGGATTTAGTTTCTTTTTAATGAGACGTGATAACACTATTCAACTTCAAATATGTAAATAACTCCGAACCTTATATATTTCATATAAATCAGGGTTCCACCAACATTGAATCCTTGGATTTAGTTTCTTTGTAATGAGACGTGATAGCACTATTCAACTTCAAATATGTAAATAACTCCGAACCTTATATATTTCATATAAATCAGGATTCCACCAACATTGAATCCTTGGATTTAGTTTCTTTGTAATGAGACGTGATAGCACTATTCAACTTCAAATATGTAAATAACTCCGAACCTTATATATTTCATATAAATCAGGATTCCACCAACATTGAATCCTTGGATTTAGTTTCTTTTTAATGAGACGTGATAGCACTATTCAACTTGAAATATGTAAATAACTCCGAACCTTATATATTTCATATAAATCAGGATTCCACCAACATTGAATCCTTGGATTTAGTTTCTTTTTAATGAGACGTGATAGCACTATTCAACTTCAAATATATCAATAACTCCGAACCTTATATATTTCATATAGGCTAAATCAGGATTCCACCAACATTGAATCCTTGGATTTAGTTTCTTTTTAATGAGACGTGATAGCACTATTCAACTTGAAATATGTAAATAACTCCGAACCTTATATATTTCATATAAATCAGGATTCCACCAACATTGAATCCTTGGATTTAGTTTCTTTTTAATGAGACGTGATAGCACTATTCAACTTCAAATATATCAATAACTCCGAACCTTATATATTTCATATAGGCTAAATCAGGATTCCACCAACATTGAATCCTTGGATTTAGTTTCTTTTTAATGAGACGTGATAGCACTATTCAACTTCAAATATGTAAATAACTCCGAACCTTATATATTTCATATAAATCAGGATTCCACCAACATTGAATCCTTGGATTTAGTTTCTTTTTAATGAGACGTGATAGCACTATTCAACTTCAAATATATCAATAACTCCGAACCTTATATATTTCATATAGGCTAAATCAGGATTCCACCAACATTGAATCCTTGGATTTAGTTTCTTTTTAATGAGACGTGATAGCACTATTCAACTTCACATATGTAAATAACTCCGAACCTTATATATTTCATATGGGCTAAATCAGGATTCCACCAACATTGAATCCTTGGATTTAGTTTCTTTTTAATGAGACGTGATAACACTATTCAACTTCACATATGTAAATAACTCCGAACCTTATATATTTCATATGGGCTAAATCAGGATTCCACCAACATTGAATCCTTGGATTTAGTTTCTTTTTAATGAGACGTGATAACACTATAATTGTGCAATTACCTAAGATTCAACTGTCGATTGCCTCTTCAGTAGACATGGTTGTATCTAATTAAATTGAACGTTTGTCCGCCAATTGCATCCTACTGAATATAATACGCTCAGTTTGTTTCCGGGAACGTTAGATTAGAGCGTACCCTGCGTCCAAATTAACCTGCAATGCATTGCACGTTACAATACGCGTTCCGTTCGCGTAATCTGTATACCGGCCCTTAAAGTGACGCAACCAGTCTTGCAATATTGCAATAATTTGAATGTAACATACTATACCACATTCAGGATCTCTACAGGCTTCCTGAACTTCGTGTTACGTTAAAAATATTACATTTTCTTATTTGCACATCGAACAGACATATTCGGCATATTATTGATATTCATCTCCTAGCTTCAATTTATTTCAAACTTTATATTATAAAAATGGCCGGTAAACTACAGTAAAAAACAGAGACATAAGTACGTAGTTACAGCCTTTTAATCTACGTAACACTAGGTATGTATTTTTTTTTTGTAGGAGTGTTATTTCCCACATTATAAATTAATAATAATAATTTATTTATTTATTTATTTATTATTAATAATTGTGTGCTGAACAACAGCCAGAGGCCAATTATAGTTCAGCACAATACACAAACAGAAGATACAAAGGTACAAAAACAATTAAATAATATCTTAAATAAACAAAAACATACATAAATAAAATAGATAACAAGAACAGTAAATACTAATAATCAAAACGAAACTATACCTTAAAAGGATCTAAATTGTGCCCATGCAAATTGGCATATTTTATGCATCTACAGACTGGAGAAAGTGATTTAGAATTTCTGTTATAAAAATTTTTTTGAAATCTTAAACCTTTTGTAGGAATACGAAGGCTGATGTTGTTTATGATAAACTCACAATCAATATCACCATTGATAACTTTGCTAAGAAATTGATAATCAAAATTTTGACGTCTAGAATAAAGGCTAATAACAGTTAAAATATTTACAGGTAATCTCATAGTTAAAGTCAGAGGAATTGGGTATAAATCGAAAAGCACATAAGGAAATAAATTTTCTTTGAATATTTTCCAATTTAACCGAATCTGTTGAAGTAATGGAATTCCAGGCTACGGATGCATATTCAAGTTTAGATCGAACCAAAGTAAAGTATAGAATTAATAGTGACTCTGGAGTAGAAAAAGAATAAGTTATAGACCTTATTAAACCAAGCATTCTTATTGAATGATTATAAATATATTGAACATGATCGTGAAAGTATAATTTAGAATCGAGTAATACACCAAGATCTTTAATAGAATTTTTCCTAATAATACAGACGTTGTTAAGAGAATAGTTAAATTTTATGGAAGTAGTTTTTCGTGAGTACGAAATGACAAAAGTTTTTGTTTCATTAATTTTCATTCCATTATTATCAGACCAAAGTTCAATAGAGTTAATATCATTTTGAAGAGTTTGGCAATCGGCAGGGCTATTTATTGGGCGAAAGATTTTGAGATCATCAGCAAATAACAGGTAGTTTGAACTTATTCTTTTACATATGTCATCTATAAATAATAAAAATAATAGAGGGCCCAATGTAGATCCTTGGGGAACTCCACATAAACAATTAAATGGGTCCGAGAGAGAATCACCTGGACGAACACAACATTGTCTATTAGTTAAATAGTTTTCAAACCAGCTCACGTAGTTAGAAGAGAGACCAAAGTTTTCTAATTTATTTATCAAAATATTGTGAGGTACAACATCAAACGCTTTGCTAAAGTCGATGTAGATTGAGTCAATTTGACCTTGCGTTTCAACAACCGGCATAACAAGATTAAGGTAGGATACTAAGTTAGTAGTTGTTGATTTACCTTTAGTAAAACCATGTTGGGCTGAATTAATTTTATTTTTAACATAAAATGAAACATGTTTGTGGATTATTTTTTCAAAAATTTTTGAGAAATTGTTTAATATTGAAATAGGTCTATAATTGGAAACAACATTTTTTTTTTACCATTCTTAAAGATAGGAATAATGGATGCTTCTTTCCAAAGCATAGGGTATGTACCAGTTAATAAACTTAAATTAAATATAAAAGTTAAAACAGGTATTAGAATAGTAGAACATCCCTTAATAATAAAATTAGGAATGCTATCAGTGCCCTTGGATTTATTAGGTTTAAGCTTTTTTATGGCTAATGAAACGTCTTCAACTGTAATTTTAGGTAAGGATAAGAAGTCAGTAGAATTATAACCCAACAAACAGAGATTAGAATTAGACTGTTTTTGAATTGATTTAAATTGATTAGCAAATGCATTAGCAATTTCTTTCTGATCAGTAATGTGAACCCCATTTATTAATAATTCAGTGGGATAATTATTGGATTTTCGAAAAGATTCTACATATTTCCAAAATTTCTTGGGTTCATTCTTCAAATTTTCATCAATGGATTGTAACCACTTAAATTTATCATATTTAACCATAGCTTTAACTTGTTTTCTGTAATTGGAAAAAATTTGATAATGATGATCAGTTTTGAATTTCTTAAAATTTCTATGTGCTTTGTTCTTTTTCTTAATAAGTATACGCAAGCTATTTGAAAACCATTTAGGATAGTGCGATTTTTTTTACGAAGGTGACAGGAACAGCAAGAGATATAGCATTGTTCATAATTTGAGATAAAGTGTTAGTAGCAACGTTAACATCAGTAGCCTGATATATGGAATTCCAGTCATGATTGTATAGAGTGGAATAGAGTTTCAAGTAATCACCTTGAGAATAATTAATGAAGGTACTAGGTGGGCAGTGATCAGGTAGCGGCAAATAAACTTCAAGATTAATGGAGATTGATGGATGATAAAAGTCCTCCAAAACAAGAGAATGATTGGCTAGTTCTACTGTACTGTTAATGATATTAGTAAAGACAAGATCAAGTAGATTTTTACTTGAAAAAGTAAAATTAATTTGGTTTAATCCTAGAAGGCAAGACGAGGAATATAAATCACCGGACTTAATTTTAGAGTAATAATGAATATCATTAAGATTAAAACCAGTTAACCAATCCATACCAGGACAATTGAAATCGCCAATAATTACTATTCTAAAATTATGAGTATCGAGGTTTTTTCCAAGAAAATTGAGGTAAGATTTTAAGTGATTATGACCGAAATCAGGTGGGAAGTAATGATTTCCAATTAATAAATTAATACCATCAGCCATTTTAATTTCAATCCAAACACATTCATTAATAATTTCTAAATCATATCGCCGACAGGTAAAAGGTAACTGGTTGTTAATAGCTGTTAGAACACCCCCACCTCTTTTTTTATTGGTGTCCTCGTAGGTTCTGTCTGCTCGAAACACAGAATAATTGTTAGGAAATAAATTTGTATTTAATACTGATTCAGATAACCATGTTTCAGTAAGACAGATAATGATATCATTATTACTTACTACATTTTGAAAAAATTCATCAATTTTTGTATTAAGACCACGAACATTTTGGTAAAATATCTCAAGATGATTATTAGAACTGTGCATTGAGAGTTAGAGAATAATATTAAGAGGCATTAACCCTAGAATCAACTGAAGTACCTGGTGGAGCAAAATGCTGCTCAGGTTTAAGCTTACCAAAAAAGGGTGCAATGAGGCATCCCGCAGGCCAAACATCAGAATTATTGATTAACTCAAAATCCCTCTCATCAACTGATATGTGAAAAGAGGAATACGACTGGTATTTAGTTTTCAATTTCGTTATTACGAGAGACCTAAGTTCACGTTGATGAAAGAGTGAATCCTTAATATTATTCTCGTTTACATTAGGACTAAATCTAGAAACAAAAAGGGATTTGGTTCTGATTCTCTCTGGAGCCATTTGTAAGTTGCTATTAGTTAAAGTGCCAACTTTAGGATCTCGTTTCTCAAATTTTTTACGAGTTACAGTTTGGAAACCATCAGAGTCAACGTTATTTGATAACGCAACAGTGCTATCGTCAGAGCGTACGACAGCAGAGATTACTTCATTACTGTTATGTTGACTAAGAGGAAATGAAGTACTTGGTGCTGACTTCGCACGATTGCTAGATTTTACAGTGTCAGACAAAACACTACTGTAGGATTTAGTAACAGGGTTAACAGTCTACTGTTGACCCAATTTAGAGACAATCTGATCAGGCTTACTAGGACAGGAATTTTTTACCATAATCTCAGCCATTTGTAATTTGAGGGCAGTATTCTCACTCTTTAACTCACCCATTTCTTTTTCAAGATTTTTAACATGTTCAAGAATAACTGTTAAAGTATATAGCATGGACTCGCTGTTGAGTCTCACCGTTTCAACTTGAACATAAAGGGACTCCTTACTTTGTAAATTAGGTAGATCAAGTACTCTAGTGGGCGAGATGATCTTCTTTAATAATAATAATGATAATAATAATAATAATAATAATAATAATAATTTTATTTATTCTGATGGTGTAAAGGCCATCAGGCCTTCTCTTCAAGAGAAACAACATGCTTTGTGAAAGTACAAGCATTTGAGCTTCTTAAAAAATGGTTTATTAATGAAATAATAATCCAGCTCTTTAGAGTAATTAAAAGGCATTGTATAATAACAACTACTGTTTTAGAGGTATTTATTTTAAGTTTAAAATGTAAATATTACACTATAATGTAGGCATATGTACTTATTTGCTCTTCTCTTTAGTAAGTAATTGTACGAGTAATTTATTTTATTCTTGCATTTCTTCACGCACCAGATTTTATATTATGCATTACACTTATTTACTTTGTTGTTACCGGTGTCCATTTGTTCATATATATATATATATATATATATATATATATATATATATATATATATATATATATATTAGTTATGAAGATAAGTGTATTAAAGTGTCCATTCAATAATTGTAGATCTATATCAAGCAAACACATTTTTTAATGAGACAAAGTAAATTTCCTTGAATTTTTACTCCGTTTGTGTACTCACAAAATGTCGTTTTCATGTATGATGAAGTGCGCCTGGTGTTCTATCAGCAAAACATAATGGGTAATCGTTTGAAAACCGAATATTCGGTCGGTCGCCTGACCTTGACGGATGTTGTCTAACCGGTCGAACCCAAACCGGTTGTAAGAGTTATTTTGCATCTCTCTGATACACACGAAGATATCTGTGTGCCTTGGTGTTCACAGCTGCGAGTGTGGAGAAAAGAATGAATATATCCATACCACGTGGAACGTGTTCAAGCATCTCGAACCAGGAGATCCTGTCAGCGTGTGGGGTCCTGTAACTGGCTAAATGGTGATCAGCAGTTGTATCATTACACTCTGTTTACTGATGAAGTCCAATTTACGCTCGACGGTGTTAACAATAGTCGAAACTCGCATGTGTGTTCGCTGGTAAATCCTCATGGGACTGTGCAAAGCAATTTCCAACACCGCTTTAGCGTGAATGCGTGGTACCGTATGGTGCATGATAAGCCGAGAGGCTCAATTGTTTTGGAGGGTCGTCTTACAGGACAGAGTTATCTACAACTTCTGTGGAATAGATTGCCATAAATTTTGGAAGACGTACCTACAGAGACACGACAATATGACACCATATATCATTATTTCCGTGCTGTTGGAACTTAACGAGTGTTTCAATAGGCGATTGTTTTGGCGTTGTGGCCCATAACATTGGACGCCGAGGTCCGCAGATATACAATAAGTGTCCTTTTTTTGTGCATGGGATTGGATGGAAGGTCTGTTCTACCAGACAAAGGTGGAAACAAATGAGTCATTACCCCATCGAATTTTGAATGCCGCACATCGCATAAGGCAGCGTTTCTCAAACTATGGTACGCGGACCACCTGTGGTCCTCGAGGTCTGCCATTGTGGTCCTTCAAAAAAGACAAAAGAAAAAAAGAAAATTCAAACGAATTGCGTATTACATTACAGCTGAGAATTTCAGAGACTGGAAATTACACATGGCAATCGCTTTCAATTTTTCTCTCAGTACTGACTTTTTATGAAATTTGTTACCCTACCCGTCTATCGACTTCCCACTATACTCTCAGCAACAAAGCAGGGATTTAAAGCATTATGAACGTGGTGTTTCTCGCCATCTTTACCCTGCACTTCTGGTGCTGCACCTGTAACCCGGCCAGGGACCACCTGAATTCATTACAGAGGACCAAAGTAGCGAACCTTTTCATGTATTTATGACTTTAAATCTTTCTTATGTCGTACACGCTAGTAGTTGCCTATGTCTCTGTTAATTAGTGTCCATTATACATACTGAAAAACTTCGATCCGGATCTTTGAAAAGAAAGGAACGTGATGATGCGCTTAATTTAGCCACTGCTAATAGTTCAGAAGCTGTGTGTGAAGATATTAATATCAATGATTCTAGTGTCATTAAAGAAATAGCTAGTCATTCAAATATAGACCTAGAACAATTGTGTAAGAATCGACAGGCTCATTCATCTCATTAATGTACCAACAATTATTTATTTTTTTTAGTTAATAAGTTATAGATTATCCAAACGCTAATAGCCTTGAATTATTAAAAAAAACGAAAATGAATTTTCTTCTATTAACATTAACTTAATTAGCTAATACTAATATAAATTTAATTTAATTTAATTAATTTTAATTAATTAATTCTAATTTAAAATATAAGTATACGATATTAAAATATGCTAAAAAATATAAATTTACTTTCGAAGGGAACAAGAGTAAGGTGGTCCGCGGAACTGTTCTGACTTAAAAAAGTGGTCCCCACTTCAAAAAAGTTTGAGAAACGCTGGCATAAGGCAATCTCGAACACCTACGCGCTCGATTCACACGCGAGTGCAAAAGTATGTAGAGATCGGATTAATGCAGCTATTTTGACTGGAAGCTGTAGGAACGGAAAAATTTTGTTGGATCATTTGTAAGTAGTAACTTATATTCGTTCTTTGTAAGAAGAAATACTGGTATGATTTCTCAATGTTATCAAAATTTTATAACAGAGGCTTAACTTGTTCAAATTATCTTGTATTGGTATTGGTTTCATAAGTTGAAATATCTCGACAACAGAGGCTATTAATATTTTTACGGATAATCAGAGTTCTAAAGCACGAGTAGATAATATTTCATATTGATTGCTTAATTCTTATTACTAGGGAACGGATTTCTAGGTGATCAAAAAAGAGAGATTTAGGACTTCATAAAATTCAATTTAGGACTTTTAGGAGTTTATATAAAAGTAGCTATTAATAATTTTAATTTTAGTAAATATGACGTGAATATGTTAGGAGAAAATCCACAAACGATTAGGAAAAACACGGAAATTTTACTTGAAGCAAGTAAAGAGATAGGTTTGGAAGTAAATCCCGAAAAGACAAAGTATATGATTATGTCTTGTGACGAGAATATTGTACGAAATGGAAATATAAAAATTGTAAATTTATTCTTTGGAGAGGTGGACAAATTCAAATACCTGGAAGCAACAGTAACAAATATAAATGATACTCGGGAGGAAATTAAACACAGAATAAATATGGAAATGTCTGTTATTATTCGGTTGAGAAGCTTTTATCATCCAGTCTGCTGTCAAAAATGTGAAAGTTAGAATTTATAAAACAGTTATATTACCGGTTGTTCTTCATGGTTGTGAAACTTGGACTCTCACTTTGAGAGAGGAACATAGGTTAAGGGTGTTTGAGAATAAGGTGCTTAGGAAAATATTTGAGGCTAAGAGGGATGAAGTTACAGGAGAATGGAGAAAGTTACACAACACAGAACTGCACGCATTGTATTCTTCACCTGGCATAATTAGGAACATTAAATCCAGACGTTTGAGATTGGCAGGGCATGTAGCACGTATGGGCGAATCCAGAAATGCATATATAGTGTTAGTTGGGAGGCCGGAAGGAAAAATACCTTTGGGGAGGCCGAGACGTAGATGGGAAGATAGTATTAAAATGGATTTGAGAGAGGTGGGATATGATAGAGACTGGATTAATATTGCTCAGGATATGGAACAATGGCGGGCTTATGTGAGGGCGGCAATGAACCTGTGAGTTCCTTAAAAGCCAGTAAGTAAGTAATTTTAGTAAATATTCCATTTTAGGTGGACTTTGGGTACAAAGAACTTGGTGCTGACAATGAGTGCTAATAAAGATTTAAATTATATCAGTGAAAGAGACTTATTGCTGATTGGTCAGATTCATTGCGCATGACATGGGTGCATTGCCATGAAAACTAATTTTTAAGTTCTCGCCTAACATGAACAATCTAACACCCCTTTTATGCTAGATGGACTTTTCCAAACGACTTGAGTTCCATGAAATTAGGTAAAATCTTCTTCCCTCCTCTTCTAAGATCAATGTGGAACGAACTTGTAAGACCAATGTTTATCTGTCGCCATTTTTATTTTATATAGGCTATACTAAAGAGGTACTTTTCAGACACAAACATAAATTTTAGGCATTTATAGAAGTTTATGGTTCATTTAGGCATTTTAGGTTCTACCGAATTTGAATACGGGGATGCGGTGTACGTGAAACGTAGATATATCTGAATAACATACATCTAGGACGTAGCAAACAAAATAGATGTGGAACTAGAAATCCATTCCCTATTTGTTACTAATGAGGAATTAACACTCTCGGCGCTATCTTACGTATTTTAATACTTGTTTCTCTTTTATAACTTCTTTTATATTAACGAAATATGAGGAATATCATTTTAAAACAAGAAAGTTAAATATCAACAGATCTACACTCGATTTTTGCAGCAAGTCTGAAGTCTGTTGTTCCTGTTTCTCGAAGCTTTGTTTCATATTCTGTTGAAATAATTTATTTTTCTACGTGATTTCACAATTTTGCAGGACCGAGAGGAAATTAAATTGAATCTCAATAACTGATTTCTTAATATTTATTCTCTATTAAAATACATTGCCCCTGGGATAAGTAAGGGGAATTCAAAGAATATACGTCGGTTATATTATTAATCACTGTTGTAGCCGTTCAGATCTGCTATAGACGTTTCTGTCTTCTTGAATTGCAAGCAGATGAAATATTTAATCTTGTAAAGTTATTCAATAAACACTGTTCCTTTCAAAACGAACAAAAATCCCCTCCAGATAATCTGAGATTCAGAGAAATACAAGAGTTCACTGAATACAACTTTTGTTAACTTCGATTTCCGTAGACGCTTTGCGTGGAAGTTTTGTAAAATGAGACCTCATTTCTTTCACTGTGATAGATCGTGACTTTCGAATTCAGTTCTCATTTAGAAGTTTTATGCAAAAATAATTGAACAGGAAACTTTCCTGGAAGATGCTATACAAAGTTACAAACAACCATAAATGTAAGAGGAAATGCTATAAAATCTTTCCTCGATGCAGCTCAAATTTTCAGTTGCTTCTTCCAAAGTTGTACTTTTGACCTAAGTTCTTAACCGGCTTTTCCCCCGAAGGAACACTACAAGAACACACTGTGAGACTCTAGTGAAGTGAGAACACCACCTTCTTGAAGCAGCTTGTTCTTATGTGCTCTTTTTTTTCCTTGTTTTACAATTGAAAGTGAACACAGACTACTAATTTTTGAAAGAGCAATATTAAGAAAAATTTTTTGTCCAACTAGAATGATGGTACATGGAGAATTAAATATAACAGTGAACTGAATGAGTTGATACAGAATAGGAACATAATGAATCATATAAAATCGCTAAGATTAGGATGGTTTGGTCATATAAATAGAATGGAGAATAATAGACTGGTCAAACAAATATACAAATGGAAACCAATAGTTAACAGAAAGCAGGGTAGACCAAAAAATAGATGGATGATGTCCTGAATGATTTGAAATTGATGAAGGTGGAAAACTGGACAAAGATAGTTGGAAGCCGTAAGGAATGGAAGAAAGTTGTTGAGAAGGCCAAAACTTTCATCTGACAAGGGAAGTATCACACCCCACATGCCGGAACTTACCTCGAAACTTTGGTGACATAACCGATGTGCTACGAGAAGATCACGTGCAAAACATTAGCTGCCTGTTTCCACTGCAAGGCCCCGAAATCGAAGCTGGAATCCTTCTGTGGCCAGACGATAACGCGGCACAGCTGGACATCCCTGCCTCACTGGCGAGCGGAGTGGAGTGTGTGTGAAATGGAGTAAACTCTCTCGCGTCCCATCTTCTCAATGAAGTATAAACAAGAGACTGAAGTGACTGGCATCGATTGAATGTTTAAAACACAATTCTTTTCGGCACCATGCACAACGAATAAACACTTCATTGTCACACTGATCTTGAATATCATTAAAGTTATCTCGTGACCTTTCCTGTCGCCCGCTCTTCCTTATCGCAGTGTTTGATTCGCATTCCTTCCGTCGGTATTCCGTCCTTGGGAGACCTATAACCCTGTAGTCGTCCGCTTGTATTACTGACCTTGACTGACGTACGTCTGTTCGCTGCTGATTGCCACTGGCTTGCACACAGGAAGGGCTGTCCATTCCAACTAGTAGCGACTAGTATCCACTTCCCTATTACTTACATGCAAAATTCCGGCGTTTATTTCGGGGCCTTGCAGTGGAAACAGGCAACTACTATTTTTCACGTGGCCTTCTCATAGTACATCGGTTATGTCACCAAAGTTTCGAGGTAAGTTTCGGCATGCAGGGTGTGATACTTCCCTTGTGAGAGTCTGAAGAAGAAGAAGAAGAAGAAGAAGAAGAAGAAGAAGAAGAAGAAGAATTAATTAATTAATGACGACTTAAGAAATAATTGAGTACCTCCGTGGAATAAGGTTGGATGTAACACTTGGGCAACATGTAACATCCAAACTTTATCTACAAGAGGTACTCAATTAATGCTTCAGAAATGGATGGTTCAAAAGGAAGATTATGTTATCTCAAGCCAAATATTGGTAGTCTAGATATTGACAAACCTCGACGTCGCCAGTAAAAAAAAAGACAACAGACTACTTTTTCTAGACTTTATAAATGATCTTGCCCCCCTTATAAAAGATGTAGGTCATCCCATATTATTTGCAGATGACACAAGTATAGTAATTACAGCCAATAACTCCAACACATTCCAATCTTCAACAGAGGAAATTCTCTTCAAAATATGTGACTGGTTCTCAGTCAATAAATTAGTATTAAATTGTAACAAAACTAGCATAATTCAATTTAAATCCTGTCCAAATTCAACGTCGCAAATTTCTAGCGCAATAATTAACAATAGATCCCTATTAGAAACAATAACAACCAAATTTCTTGGCTTAAAAATCGATAATGTGTTAAATTGGAAAAATCATATTAAAGAAATTACCCCCAAACTAAATTCAGCTTGTTTTGCTATTAGATCTATGCACAATACCTTAAAAACAATATACTTTGCATACTTCCACTCGGTAATGAGTTTTTGAATAATATTCTGGCGAAATTCCACAGATAATAACAATATATTTCTATTACAAAAAAGAGTAATTAGAATAATAGTAGGTGCCAAATCTAGGGAATCGTGTAGGGCTATTTTCAAAAAACTACAAATAATGCCCATGGCTTGTCAGTATATCTTTTCATTAATAGTCTTCCTCGTATGTAATCGTGAAAACTTTGTAACCAATTCAACAGTTCATACCATAAATACACGTAAAAAAATGACTTTCATACTCCATCGGCAAGTCTATCGTGCTGTCAAAAAGGAGTGCGTTATATGGCAGTAAAAATTTTTAATAGCCTCCCTATCGATAAAAAAAAATGAAACTCAAAACATAAAATTATTTAGGGCCAAATTAAAGAAGTACCTAATTTCTCACGCCTTCTATTCTGTAGGTGAATTCATGACATTCAATAACACTTCATAAAATTGATACTAAAACTTTGTGTTGTACTAGTAGACTATATTGTAAATCTCGTCTGTACATATTTCATCTAGACTGTGACTATAAATTAAGACTTTATAATAGTATTATGTTTTTTGACTTGTTCCATATTCTAGCTGTAAGCATGTATGAATACCATGGAATGTTAATAAATACAATACAATACAATACAAACAAACAAACAAACCTAGTTTACTCTAAAAATCACAACAACAGTTAACGCGTGATAAGAGATTTGTAGTTTCCGGTTGTGTATAATCTCTACCATAAATCTTCTGTATTATTATATGCAAATGAAAGTGATGTAACTTCAGCAGAACTAAACACAATTCAAACAACGCAAACAAACAACCAAGCACAATTATTGAAATGATGTAAACAAGAAGCTTTATAATTAATGATTTGGAGCATTAACGTGCTATGCGACATTTCTGCGAAATTCGGTTTAGGAGTTTTCTAACTGTTCTTGTTAAGATCTTTATCCATTCTAATACTTCTTTCTGAAAAATTTTATTTGATTGTTACCGTACTCTTTCATTACAAACTTTTGTATTTTCTGTGTCCAATGAGATGTTACAACATAACCTGCTAAGCCATAGGACTTCCGACATAACAGTAACTCATGAATTTACAATTCATTTTTAATAATCAGATAAGCCAATCTTACTGTTGCATACCTCAATATATTAAAGGTTCTTTTCAATTTTCAGTAACTCATGAATTTACAATTCATTTTTAATAATCAGATAAGCCAATCTTACTGTCGCATACATCAATATATTAAAGATTTTTTCAATCTTGAGTAACTCATGAATTTACTATTCATTTTTAATAATCAGGTAAGCCAATCTTACTGTTACATACATCAATATATTCAAGGTTTTTTTCAATCTTTAGTAACTCATGAATTTACTATTCATTTTTAATAATCAGATAAGCCAATCTTACTGTTACATACATCAATATATTCAAGGTTTTTTTCAATCTTTAGTAACTCATGAATTTACTATTCATTTTTAATAATCAGATAAGCCAATCTTACTGTTACATACCTCAATATATTAAAGGTTCTTTTCAATTTTCAGTAACTCATGAATTTACTATTCATTTTTAATAATCAAGTAAGCCAATCTTACTGTTACATACATCAATATATTAAAGGTATTTTCAATCTTGAGTAACTCATGAATTTACTATTCATTTTTAATAATCAGATAAGCCAATCTTACTGTTACATACATCAATATATTCAAGGTTTTTTTCAATCTTTAGTAACTCATGAATTAACTATTCATTTTTAATAATCAGATAAGCCAATCTTACTGTTAAATACATCAATATATTAAAGGTTCTTTTCAATTTTCAGTAACTCATGAATTTACTATTCACTTTTAATAATCAGATAAGCCAATCTTACTGTTACATACATCAATATATTCAAGGTTTTTTTCAATCTTTAGTAACTCATGAATTTACTATTCATTTTTAATAATCAGGTAAGCCAATCTTACTGTTACATACATCAATATATTCAAGGTTTTTTCAATCTTTAGTAACTCATGAATTTACTATTCATTTTTAATAATCAGGTAAGCCAATCTTACTGTTACATACATCAATATATTGAAGGTTTTTTCAATCTTCAGTAACTCATGAATTTACTATTCATTTTTAATAATCAGATAAGCCGATCTTATTGTTACATACATCAATATATTAAAGGTTTTTTCAATCTTCAGTAACTCATGAATTTACTATTCATTTTTAATAATCAGATAAGCCAATCTTACTGTTACATACATCAATATATTAAAGGTTTTTTTCAATCTTCAGTAACTCATGAATTTACTATTCATTTTTAATAATCAGATAAGCCAATCTTACTGTTACATACATCAATATATTAAAGGTTTTTTCAATCTTCATGGCTTAACACATTAAAACAAAAACAGATTACATAATACCGTTTTGTATATTTACATTTGTACTTTACGAAAGTTTTCATCCTCCAAGGGGCATCATCAGGTAAAACAATATTAAAATATCATATACCGGTAGTTAATAATATATAAATTGTTTTATTCCAAATGCTTAACAAAGTTCAGTAGGCCTATATGATTTTGATAGAGGTAATTGTATTACCCCCCTTGGTCCACATCTATGGAGTAACGGTTAGCGCGTCTGGTCGCGAAACCAGGTGGCCCGGGTTCGATTCCCGGTCGGGGAAAGTTACCTGGTTGAGATTAATTCCGGGGTTTTCCCTCAACTCAATATGAGCAAATGCTGGACCCCGGACTCATTTCACCGGCATTATCACCTTCATCTCATTCAGACGCTAAATAACCTAAGATGTTGATAAAGCGTCGTAAAATAATCTACAAAAAATTACCCCCCCCTTTGATAGTAGTAACTTTCAGGAGTGTTGAAGTGCAACAGCAGCGGATAAAGTTCAAATTTTGCTCAATAATTCCCCGTTACTTTCTTCGTCATTTAAAAACTAGTCCACCAATTACCTAGATTTCAGTGCATCATTAGCATTACTACTACTGCCATTCATTACATTACATTACATATCTCTAATCTGTATTTAGTTGAAGTATTTTATGCTGCTGGAGCGCGTGGTAGAGTTACAGTGCGTTGAACTACAAGTGGAGAGTTAATTGATTTCTTTCATTTCTTCATTGATCTAATCTCTCCGACCGCACTCAACACCTGACAAAAATCAGTAGGTTCCACAGTTTTATTCAGAGTACTGTACAGTATATACAGCAAGCACGTATGAGTAACATCCCTACCATTGTTGCCAACATTTCGTACTACAATCTCGCTAACTTTTCAACAAAAAGTAGCTAAATCTCTCCAAAATTTGTTAAGAAATCCCCAGAAATGTCGCTAAAAATCTATATCTACACTAATAATAAATCTGTAGCCGAAATTTTTCTGGTAATTTTCGATTTTCCAAAAATAATTGGTCCTAACACATATAATTAATCTCTCTGAAACCGAAAATCGCTTTTTTGAAATTTTTGTTTGTATGTCTGTCTGTCTCTCTGTAGTTTGTTACCTTTTCACGCGATAATGGCTGAACGGATTTCGATGAAAATTGGAATATAAATTAAGTTCGTTGTAACTTAGATTTTAGGCTATATGGCATTCAAAATACATTATTTAAAAGGGGGGGTTATAAGGGGCCTGAATTAAATAAATCGAAATATCTCGCTTATTATTGATTTTTATGAAAAATGTTGCATAACAAAGGTTTCTTTAAAAATAATTTCCGATACGTTTTATTCTATGCAAAATTTTGACAGGACCGATATTTAATGAGATAAATGAGTTTCAAAATTACAATAACAACGCCATCTAAGGCCGTGTAATGAATTAAAAAACAAATGACTTCGTCTATAAGGGGCCTTGGACAGCAACAATCGAAAGCTATGAAAGATAGCCTATAGATAAAGTTTCTGTGTTTGTATGAAGTAATATCTTAGGCTAAATTAACCGATTTGTATAATTAATTATTAATTCACCATTGGAAAGTGTAGTTTCTCTAGATGGACATAATGCTATAATGTTATTACAGTAACTTCTGAGTGAATCGAGGACAGGTAAGATTAAAATAGCTTCTTATGCACAGAAAACTTGATAGGCTATTCTGTACATTCGTTTCCTGTATTTCCTAAAATAATTTTCATGACCAAATGAGTGGTCTCTGGATCAAAATGATCGCATTTTAATTATGCAAATACAATTTAAATTAAATAACATAATAAACGATTTATCCTTATATCAAACACGAATGTTCCCTGGATCAAATGTCCTACTTTATATTTATTTCTAACGGATGCAGCGGAGCGCACGGGTACGGCTAGTTAATAATAAATTTCACTAAATAAATATAAGAAAAACACACACGCGGAGAAAAATATCACCCTCTTCTGCGTTGTCTGGTTATATTGTTGACAGCTGTGATGTTGAGGTGGAAGGTGTGGGAGCAGCTCATTGTAAATATACTGCGCTTAATCCTATAATTTCTGGAAAAAAAAGCGTGGAAATTTTCACCTAAGCGTTTGACCACAATTTTTTTTGTTTGTTTGTGAAATGTAACACTTTTAAAATATATTAAAAGCAGCAAAAACTACAGTCTCATTTGCTTCACACGAAGTGTAGGCACAAAATTCCAAAACTCAACTGCCTCAGGTCGGTTCGGAGTGGAAAATCTCCACATTGCGGGGAAGATCCAAGATTACATTATAACCTGTTTTTTTTTAAGATAGGACATGACAGGAGCGTTGCGATCGGAAAAACAACTGACCGTGACATAGCGTGGTAGGCCTGTTACTATGGTAACAACGGTTGAGTTGCCAAACTTACCATTCCCAATTGGCGAGTGCTTAATAGCTCTCTTAGCGACATTTATTGTGCACACAATGTTAGCATTAGTAGGTTTAGTCTATGACTCTGTCGATTTTCGTATTGTTTTCTTACCTTCGCGTAAATTGTCAATGAATGTTTTAACGTCTGCCATCTTAACGTCAATTGTTGGCTTCCATCAGCTAGCAGCGTGGTAGTCCATATTGGCAACATGGCACTGTAGTTCCAAGTTCGGCCGCTTAACTGCCATGTCCCATCTTTAAAAAAAAACAAGTATAGATGCAGCTCGCGTCTCGTCACGTGTCAATCAAAGTTGCCACCGTTTTTGGGTGTTGGAGCAGTAGTATTGAGAGAGACATCTAACCCGTGAGAATCATTGAATCAGCATCTTTCACCGCTGATCACTGATCAAAAACATATGAGATCAGGGCTTTCACGTATGAATCATTAGACTATTCACAAGGAGAGGACACGCTCTGTATATCACCGAATTAAATCAGATTTTGTGACATGAAAGTACAAGAGGTACTGTTTAAAGTCATGCCTGGTATGGGTGGCCAATGACCCCTCGTTTTGAAAATATTGGCTATTGTTTGTGATATACTCCCGTTAAGGTGCTTAATAGGGAAGCATTAGACTGTGTAACAGCGTAGCCATATGCATGGATTCCGAGTTGTTATCCAGGCAACCAGAGTTCGAATCTTAACTGGTCCTATATTTTTTCTTTTAATAATGATTAATGTACAGTACATCAGTTATTCATAGATTTCAAAAACGCATATGACTCGGTTAAGAGGGAAGTATTATATGATATTCTTATTGAATTTGGTATTCCCAAGAAACTAGTTCGATTAATTAAAATGTGTCTCAGTGAAACATACAGCAAAGTCCGTATAGGTCAGTTTCTATCTGATGCTTTTCCAATTCACTGCGGGCTAAAGCAGGGAGATGCACTATCACCTTTACTTTTTAACTTCGCTTTAGAATATGCCATTAGGAAAGTTCAGGATAACAGGCAGGGTTTGGAATTGAACGGGTTACATTAGCTTCTTGTCTATGCGGATGACGTGAATATGTTAGGAAAACACGGAAATTTTACTTGAAGCAAGTAAAGCGATCGGTTTGGAAGTAAATCCCTAAAAGACAAAATATATGATTGTGTCTCGTGACGAGAATATTGTACGAAATGGAAATAAAAAATTGGAGATTTATCCTTCGAAGAGATGGAAAAATTCAAATATCTTGGAGCAACAGTAACAAATATAAATGACACTCGGGAGGATATTAAACGCAGAATAAATATGGGAAATGCGTGTTATTATTCGGTTGAGAAGCTCTTATCATCCAGTCTGCTGTCCAAAAATCTGAAAGTTAGAATTTATAAAACAGTTATATTACCGGTTGTTCTTTATGGTTGTGGAACTTGGACTCTCACTTTGAGAGAGGAACATAGGTTAAGGATGTTTGAGAATAAGGTGCTTAGGAAAATATTTGGGGCTAAGCGGGATGAAGTTACAGGAGAATGGAGAAAGTTACACAACGCAGAACTGCACGCATTGTATTCTTCACCTGACATAATTAGGAACATAAAATCCAGACGTTTGAGATGGGCAGGGCATGTAGCACGTATGGGCGAATCCAGAAATGCATATAGAGTGTTAGTTGGGAGACCGGAGGGAAAAAGACCTTTAGGGAGGTCGAGACGTAGATGGGAGGATAATATTAAAATGGATTTGAGGGAGGTGGGATATGATGATAGAGACTGGATTAATGTTGCACAGAATAGGGACCGATGGCGGGCTTATGTGAGGGCGGCAATGAACCTTCGGGTTCCTTAAAAGCCATTTGTAAGTAAGTAAGTAATTATGATTAATATTGTGATCACAGTTACCTATTTACATACCTATATCACATTTCTCAATGTATTGAATGCTTCATCATGTTTTAAACAAATTACTAATTAACTAGCATTGTATTGTAAAGGATAAACAATGAAATACGGATCACGTAGGAAGGTGAGATGTGTCACTGGTGTCTGTTCTATTTCTGTAGCAGCTATTCCATTTCATTTTGTACCCGATTCATTATGATGTCATAAAAACAAACAGACATATTTCCTGCACCACGCACAGCAAATGAAAGAAGGTTGTCCACAGTCACACACATTTTTGCGCACTTCTGCTGCGAAACAGACATCCTTCACATTCAGAAACACTTCTCGTTCGTTTATTAATTTTGATGTATACTACGCATATTTCAACATGGCTTTGAATATAGGAACTTACAACTCAAAGTGAATTAAAATAATAATAATAATAATAATAATAATAATAATAATAATAATAATAATAATAATAATAATAATAATAATAATAATAAATAACAATGACTATTACACTCTTACTACGTCATACTACTTTTGACCAATAAAACGGTACGAAAGGACGTATTTCAACCAATCACGGCTGCTTATCGCACAATTTTATCGCGTCCCTAGCATTTGTTTAATTTTATCGCGTCCCTAGCATTTGTTTCTTTGTTTGCCAACATTTGAAACTGCGCTGGTCTGGACGTCAAAAATATATATAAAATTACAAACCACTCCAGTCGATGCACAGCAGTTTCAAATATGACTCGCATTGGCATTCAAGAACAAGAATTAATAAAAATCACTGATCATACCTATGCATCTTCTGAAATCCGATTTACAAATAAATGAAGAGCACCATTCGGAAATCCTGAATAAGTTGAATACACCATGTAGGCCTAAATCAACGAGTTCCACTTCTATTATGCACACGTCCAATATAACATCAATTGAACCACCAACCACATTCAAATTTGAAAATTGTACATTCAATAAGTATTCCTTTTAAAATTATTCATGTTTATTTTTTATGTCATCGTCGTTAATTAAAACTTTTCTAACACTTGTGTATATTAGTTAGGTTATGTTATAGCTTCTGCTCTGAGAGGATAAAAAGAACTTCTGCTATATGATATTATGGATAGTCACGTATCAGAGATTGTTTAATATTAAGATTTATTGAATAGTAATCATTACAGTGTCCCGCGCCGTGGCGTCGCGGTCTAAGGCATCCCGCCTAGGACTCGCGTTACGGAATGAGCGCTGGTTCGATTCCCTCATGGGGGAAGAAATTTTCTCATGAAATTTCGGCCAGTGTATGGGACCGGTGCCCACCCAGCATCGTGATGCACTTGGGGAGCTACGATAGGTAGCGAAATCCGGTTCCGAATACCAGCTATAACGGCTGGGGGGATCATCGTGCTAACCACACGATACCTCCATTCTGGTTGGATGATCGTCCACTTCTGCTTCGGCAAGTGGGCGTGAGGCCAGCAGCCGGCTGGTCGGTCTAGGCCCTTCACGGGCTGTAGCGCCACGGATTATTAATCATTACAGTGTCTGTATAAAGACACTACTGCCATCTAGCATGCATCTAGCGTAATATTTGTAATGTTGAGATGGTACAATAATACATTTGAAGACAGTTGTATTTTCGTAAGTCAATATTTTATTGTATTGGAGTACTTCGTTACTTCTAATTTGTATATACTTTCTTCTAATCGTGTAATAGTCAATTAAATCCCACTCGAGTTTTGATTTTCTCTAGATAAATCTGCTCGTGTTCCACTCGCAGATTTATCGATAAAATCAAAACGTCTAGTGAGATTACTGTTGTTAAATAATGATAATAGTAATAATAATAGTAATAATAATAATAATAATAATAATATCAACCTTTAAAAAAATGAGAAGCCATTAGGATTCGAACTCGGGTTTGCCTGGATGACAACTCACCATCCAACCATATGAGCTACGCCGTTACACAGTCTAATACTTTCCTATTAGGCACCTAACGGAATATTTCCAAAACGAGGGGTCATTGGTCACCCATACCAGGCATGACTTTAAACAGTACGTCTTGTACTTTCATGTCACAAAATCTGATTTAATTCGGTGATATACAGAGCGTGTCCTCTCCTTGTCAGTCATGCACCCAAGCCTCTTCTAAAACTAAGAAGTGCATGACTTAAGTTTAATGTTTTAACTTAAAAAAGGAAAACAGTGGAAGAATATAAAAATCAGCAGAAAATTCGCTAATCGTATTTTACGAAATTTGTCGTCGAGACTGATTCAAAATTCCATAGATTTAGCAACTTATCGCTAAATATGGCAACACTGATCCCTACTACTATTAATGCCGATTTCATAAAAAGTGAACTTTTATTCTTGTTAACTTTACCTTTATCTTTTTATTAACAGTGAAGTGAAGAACTTCCTCAATTATTCGCGATAGATATGATTAAGTGACGAAGAAAAATCAGGAGTACCTCGAAATAATACACCTCAGCACTATTTTGTTTTTTCAGACTTGAACTTGGGTTAAAGCACAGAAATAGTTCCTGTATATCATTGAGATAAACTAAAGCTCGCAAATTCGCAGAAAAGTTGTGACTCATTTATTGGCCGCAGTCAATTCTGTGCATTGTTAAAAAGACTGCAGAGAGTACATACATGAGACCATAGGAACACCCTTGCGAAATTAAATACGAGTGACATCAAATAATTGCAGGAAATTACCTATAGTGCAGTTACAGACAACCACATTTAGCACTGTGAATGCTCGACTGCTCTCAAATGACACGAGTGCAGACACATGGCGTCCTTTTGTAGATAATTATACACTGTATCTCCATTAAATAATCCCTAACGTGCAAACTCGACTACATACTGCAAGTGACAGAAAATATGCTGCAAAAGCCGGTTATTTCAGTTATTTATAAAGAAAATGAGAAAACATTTTTATACTGCCATGAATTACTTCGAAACAATGTTACGAAAACACTCGCACTTAGCAATCCTGATAACATAAAAGTATTAATTTAGTATAATTAATTTCTCTTCGTCATTTTCTTTTTTCATAGCCCTCTCTACTGACTAATGCCAGCAATTTTTTCATGTTTGTGAGAAAGTTAATCCTGGGAGTATATACAACAAATTAATTGAATATTTTTTTAAAGGGCATAAGTCAGCATTTTTGACATTTTTAATTTTTATCGTAGTTTCGAAAGTACTTAAACCCATTGTTCGTTGGCTTGTTAGAGGCAAGTTAAAATCACAATTTTTTAAATTTAATTTCAATAACGTGCATCGTTTTAAAACTATTCATTTGGCAGTGGTGACTGAGTGCGAAGAGCTGATAACAGAAGAAATATTATAAAAAGACTGCTGTTCCTTAGGGAAGAAGGAACACACAAAGAAATGAGTTAATACATTTTGCAATGTGTACCCTATTCGACAAAGTATATGATTATGTCTCGTAACTAGAATATTGTACGAAATGGAAATATGAAAATTGGAAATTTATCTTTCGAACAGGTGGAGAAGTTCGAATATCTGGGAGCAACAGTAACAAATATAAAATATACTCGGGAGGAAATTAAACACAGAATAAATATGGGAAATGCGTGTTATTATTCGGTTAAGAAACTTTTATCATCCAGTCTGCTGTCGAAAAATCTGAAAGTTAGAATTTATAAAACAGTTATATTACCGGTTGTTCTTTATGGCTGTGAAACTTGGACTCTTACTTTGAGAGAGGAACATAGGTTAAGGGTGTTTGAGAATAATGTGCTTAGGAAAATATTTGGGGCTAAGAGGGATGAAGTTACAGGAGAATGGAGAAAGTTACACAACACAGAACTGCACGCATTGTATTCTTCACCTGACATAATTAGGAATATTAAATCCAGACGTTTGAGATGGGCAGGGCTTGTAGCACGTATGGGCGAATCCAGAAATGCATATAGAATATTAGTAGGGAGGTCGGAGGGAAAAAGACCTTTGGGGAGGCCGAGACGTAGATGGGAAGATAATATTAAAATGGATTTGAGGGAGGTGGGATATGATGTTAGAGACTGGATTAATCTTGCTCAGGATAGGGACCAATGGCGGGCTTATGTGAGGGCGGCAATGAACCTCCGGGTTCCTTAAAAGCCAGTAAGTAATTAAGTAAGTAAGTACCCTATTCCACTTTGAGTATACACATGACAGAGTTGGATACATCAAAGTATCAATGAATTTGTAAGTCACGCATTATTCGTGGCACTTCTATGAGAATCTGTTCCTCCACCAAGCCTAGTCTACCCAGCAGTAAAAGTGCCTATAAAAGAGGAATAAGTGCAAGACTTGGAAAAAATATACCAGTAGGCCCTACATCTCAAGTGAGTATACGGCATTTTATGAAGAACTTTTCAGCTGGCCTACAAACAGTAATGCAAGGTACGATGACTGGAAAAGATTGACTAAAAATATATATACTACTATGAAGATATTCGCTAATAATAATAAAAATTTACTTACGGTACTCATAAATGGCTTTTAAGGAACCCGCAGGTTCATTGCTGCCCTCACATAAGCCCGCCATCGGTCCGTATCCTGTGCAAAATTAATCCAGTCCCTACCATCATATCCCACCTCCCTCAAATCCATTTTAATATTATCCTCCCATCTACGTCTCGGTGTCCCCATTGCCTGCTAACCTGCCCGAATTGAGAGACAGTATTCGAGAAGCTGTTGCTGCCATCACTCCAGACATGCTGATTAAACTATGGGAGAAATCAGCCTACAGATTAGATGTGTGTCTTGTAACAAACCGGGCTCACATTGAACACTTATGAACTGTATACTGTAGATGTTACTCTTTCATTTAATACGTAGTACATTCATTAAGTTCTGAGACTGAGGGCATAGTGGCGGTGTGGTGCACTAGAACGGATAGGTGGCGCCGTGATATGATACCTTGTCAGTTAGTCTCTCGTCCCAGCATCATACAGTTACGTGCATATAGTGTAAGCAGAACTACGGTCTTTGTTGTGACGGTGATTTGAATGCGCGCGTCGGAACTCGAGTGTGTTGCAGTTTGAGCAACGGGCAAACGTCACGTTCTGTCAGAAATTAGGCGAAACTTCTATAACTGATCATAACTGGAGACGAAACATGGTGTTTCCTTTACGATCCGCAACTGAAGCGACAATCCGCCACCTGGAAAACGCCATTATTTCCACGACAGAAAAATCCGCAACAAGACAGGTCAAAAGGCAATGTGATCCTTTAACAGTTTTTTTATTCAAATGGAATTGTTCACATAGAATTCATCCCACAAGGTGCAACTGTAGAGAAGATCCTCTACAAAGGGATTCTTGGCCGTTTACGCAATTCAATTCGTCGTAAGCGTCCTGAGCTTTGACATAGGAAGAATTGGCTGTTGCTACTCGACAACGCCCCTGCACATCGCTCCATCCTTGTACAAGAGGAACTTGCAAGGCAACAGGTCGCTGTTTTGCCACACCCTCCGTACTCACCTGATCTCGCACCATGCGATTTCTTTTCTCTTTCCCCTCATGAAATCAATCCTACGTGGGCGTAATTTTTATGCTGCCGAAAAGGTCATGACTGCCACAAGAGAAGGCGTACGGCATCTTCCTGCCAACATCTTTCAGCGGTGCTTCCAGCAGCTACACCAACGTTGGCAGACGTGCATAGCGGCCAACGGCGACTATATTGACAGAGGATGTCGATCTGTTTAAGTGTACGCCGTATCACGCGGCATCTTCTGAGACATCCAGATTCTTGTGGGTGCCTACACTTCAGGCGTCAGTGTCAGAACTTAATGACTGTACCACGTATGAGTTTTGTTATTGACATAGTTAGTTAAAGTATCGTTAAACACCTTTAAAATCGCCATATACTTTTATGTACGCCGTGCACATTAAAGAATTATTTTATGTATCACTGAATGAATAAGACATTATGTCTTTGAGCTTAATCAGACGCTTTATACGAGTTTGAAAATAAAAGTTTAAGGACAGCTAAAAGAAACCGTAACAATCTATAAGTCCGTAACGTTCACCAATAAATTTAAGGATATGGTCCTTCTGTTGATACTGCAACGGTTGTTCCGCAGAACGAAAATGAAAGCAGGGACGACGTGCTCATTCAGAGTCGGAATAAAGTTCGAGTGTCAGCGGCAATAACAGTTACGAGAGGTGTCTCAAAATGAGAATACAACAAAGGTTGCTATGTTTACAGGGAATATAAACTTTCCATCTGTTCCTCGCATTGTTTTATGTTCAACGAGGACACAAAAACAACAAATGAGTGTCAGAGACAAGATGTTAACCATTACATCAGAACTCGTTTGGAGATGTTTGAACCGAAATAACGACTGAAATAAAATTGTTTTGAAACATTTTATGAATATAACACAATGTACAGTACTTACTTACTTACTGGCCTTTAAGGAACCCGGAGGTTCATTGCCGCCCTCACATAAGCCCGCCATTGGTCCCTATCCTGAGAAAGATTAATCCAGTCTCTACCATCATATCCCACATCCCTCAAATCCATTTTAATATTGTCTTCCCACCTACGTCTCGGCCTCCCTAAAGGTATTTTTCCCTCCGGCCTCCCAACTAACACTCTATATGCATTTCTGGATTCGCCCATACGTGCTACATATCCTGCCCATCTCAAACGTCTGGTTTTTATGTTCCTAATTATGTCAGGTGAAGAATACAATGCGTGCAGCTCTGCGTTGTATAACTTTCTCCATTCTCCTGTAACTTCATCCCTCTTAGCCCCAAATATTTTCCTAAGAACCTTATTCTCAAACACCCTTAATCTCTGTTCTTCTCTCAAAGTGAGAGTCCAAGTTTCACAACCATAAAGAACAACCGGTAATATAACTGTTTTATAAATTCAAACTTTCAGATTTCTTGACAGAAGACTAGATGACAAAAGCTTCTCAACCGAATAATACACTCATTTCCCATATTTATTCTGCGTTTAATATCCTCCTGAGTGTCATTTATATTTGTTACTGTTGCTCCAAGATATTTGAATTTTTCCACCTCTTCGAAGGATAAACTCCAATTTTTATAGTTCAATTTCGTAGAATATTCTGATCACGAGACATAATCATATACTCAGTATTTTCGGGATTTACTTCCAACCCTATCGCTTTACTTGCTTCAACTAGAATTTCCGCGTTTTCCCTAATCGTTTGTGGATTTTCTCCTAACACATTCACGTCATCCGCATAGACAAGAAGCTGATGTAACCTGTTCAATTCCAAACCCTCTGTGTTATCCTGAACTTTCCAAATGGCATATTCTAGAGCGAAGTTAAAAAGTAAAGGTGATAGTGCATCTCCTTGCTTTAGCCCACAGTGAATTGGAAAAGCATCAGATAGAAACTGGCCTATACGGACTCTGCTGTAAGTTTCACTAAGACACATTTTACAATGTACAGTAGAAATAGGAAATTAGTACACATTATAAATGCTATTTGTAACTGGTTTATTTTCTGTTGCTATGGTTGTCTAACGTCTGAGTGAAATGAAGGTGATAATGCCAGCGAAATGATTCCTGAGTCCAGCACCGAAAGTTAGCCAGCATTTGCTCTTAATGGGTTGAGGAAAAACCCAGGTAAAAACCTCAACCAAGTAACTTTTAGGATTTTAACCCGGACGTGCTCATTTCAAGGTCAGACATGCTGTAACTCCACAATGTATTAGCACAGTGATCATCAGCTCGGCCGGTAGCGGACGCGGGCACTGATCACTGCTAGCAGATAGGGAAAGCGGGTCTGTGGCCTGCAGGAAAAGGGTCTTAAATAAAAATTTTATACTTTTCAGGAGAGCTATAGAAAGATTGAAATTGGTGTCAATTATAGAGTTGTTTAATTAAGAGGTATTTCCTGGATATTGTGTTTATATTTCTTCTAAAATAGGTAATGTTGCTTATTTAACAATTTTCTTGATTATTTCCAAAAATAGCCGCACTTAAGCCCTTTTAAGATTAGAACCAAAACTGAGTAGAAGGGACTATGTAAACATAAGGCCTTTTTCATTTATTTATTTGTTTATTTATTTATTTATTTATTTATTTATTTAACCAGGTAGATATAAGGCCATCAGGCCTTCTCTTCCCCTCTACCAGGGGATTATAACTACAATATTAAGAATACAATTACAATTATAATTACAATTAATATTACATTTACAAATACAATAAAAATCAAAGTACTAAAAGATTAACTGATTAATAAAAGCTAGACAGTTTATTGTAAAAGTTACGAAGAGAGAAACATTTTTTTTTTTTATTAATTGAGTAAAAATTAAACCTACTCTATGCAGTAAGGAAGTGCTTAATAAGTTTGCTTTTGAACGCTACTAAATTCCGACAATGTATGTTAAATTTATTTATCAATAATTGATTATTTAATATAGGACCTTATATATATATATATATATATATATATAAAATAAATAATGCATGGCATACAACTATTATTAATAATATTAAATCCTTAGTATAATAAATAATAGTAATCCTAATAGTGAACCGAAATTTCATCATGTTCTAATATTGGATGGTGTTGGTAGGTCAATTAAGGCATTGTTGGCAATTTTTAATTTCTATTTTTCTCCATCATATTTATATTATTCAATTCTATGAATTATTTCTCATATATTCCAATTAATTCATTAACAGAAAAAAAATAACCCAATCCATCCCAACCTAATAAAATTCTAATTATATTAGGTCTAATAATTAAAAATATTATATATTTTTTTGGTTCCTCTAAAAAGACTAAAATACCGCCAAATTCTTCAAGTTTCAAGACCTTAACTAATACTACTTAAGTTAAAAATAATTTATATCTAAAATAATAGGGTATCTAATCCTAGTTTAAAACAAAAGATTTCATAGCCTCAGATATCAAGAAAGTCATAATAAATATTAAGATTTCATCTCTGATGTCACTGGTATTCCACAAGCGCGAGATTGTGTATGATGATGAATACGATGATGTCTTATGTGTTGGTATGGCTAGTATGCGGCTATTTTGCGTGCGTGTGAAGAGATTATGATATGATGACAGGTAACTGAAAAATGTCAAAATAAATGAAAAATGTAAATTATTAAGAATTCAAAATGGGTCTTAAAAATTATAGGACTGTTTACTCTGGTGCTTAAAGTTTTAAAAGGAAAGGGCATCAGTATGTGATAAAACGGGTAAAATACAAGTTAGGCCTTTTTAATAGAGGAGTATGGAAGGTAAACATATGATCGTTTGTAAGGAATAAAGTATTAAATAATCTTAAGTCCTTTATTCTGTGTGTGCTCGATTCAAAAACTACTTAGGACATTTGGTAACGCTCTATAAATCCAGTCAGGAGTCTTATTTGACTTTAGCCGTTTTACTAGATTGTAGAGAATTGTTTTCGCTTTCAGAATATATAAAAATCTCATTTTCACAAAAAATTCACTTAAGACCTTTTTCCTCCCGGCCAAAGCCCTAATTCTCTGCATTATGCATTACTCTATCCCCCGTTCAGTGGCGACTCTTGGTAGGAGTGAATGGCAATGTCGAACAAAACTAGTATGTCTCAATGGTAGCCGTCTTCTTCTTTAGAGAAATTTAATTCTTTATTTCAAGACTTAAATATATGGAGACAGATTTTAAGATTTTAATAGCCTAGTCGTGGGGAAAGTCGTTCTTTTTCCGAAAGTGTTCCGAGCGTTTCGGTTACAAGAAAGTACTAGTTTCAAAGAAAAGTTCCGAAATAAAAGCAAGTATTTGACATAATGTAATAATCACCAAAATATTGTGTTGTTTCAGAATTAGTTCCGTTCCCAAAATCCCAGATCACAGTGCAATTAGAACCACGACAATCAGGTATATGCGCAGTAATTTGTACAAACTACAAAACATCGTACTCGTTGAATCAATCCTCCTGTTAAATAAAGGGTATCAGCAGCACTATGTGATATTAGTCTCTTTGAAACATCAAAATGTTATTTGTAATAAACATTGAGGTTAGTTACATTTACGCTGTTATGTTACCGTTTACAAAATTTATAACGCAATACAATAGGGTGGATAATTTGTTGTACTTTTTCTTCATTGGATAATACACTCAGGGACAAAACAACCAGACACTTCTATATTTGCTTGTATTTTGCAAAACATTATCTTCTCATACAATATTATGGTAGTTATCTGTTGTTATGGAGACGTGTATACATTGTTTATTGTTTTTTTGTTTTATAAACAAGCCATTACAACCAAATATTCCAATTTTGCTTTCGGAGTCTCAGCTATAACAATTTTGTCTCAACCATTTTGTGCTTCATTATCGTTATCATTCGTTATTTCTTTATTTTTACATTTTCTAGTTTAAGTGGGGTTGTAACATTTGTCTTAAAACAAGATGCGACCTGAAGATGTGGCTCGAGCTGTAGCCCTTTACGATGATGGACGCAGTGTACGTTACGTTGCAAATGTTATGATATGGCTAGAAGCACAACCCATGATGCCATAAAACCGTATAGAGAGACCCTAGAATATACCAGAAGACCAGGTTCGGGTCGTCCAAGAGCTACAAATCCAAACGAAGACAGGTATATGGTGTTGAGAGTTCTTAGGGAGCGCAACCTGCCAGCTACTAGTGTAGCCCAGCAATTTGTTAACATGCATGGACGCCCAATTTTGGCCAAAACAGTTAGAAGGAGGTTGAAAGTAAGTGGACTGATATCAAGTAGACATGCAACTGGTCCCACACTTCTCAGGATGCATCGAGTTGAACGACTGCGTTTTGCAAATGATCACAGGGATTGGAGAAATGGACAGTGGAGCTGTGTTCTGTTCACCGATGAGTCCCGTTTCAATCTGTGCTCACCTGATGGACGTGAAAGAGTTTGGAGAAGGAGGGGAGAACGATTTTCACAGTGTTGCATCTCCGAAAATGTGCCGTATGGAGGTGGTGGAGTGATGGTTTGGGCAGGAGTGTGTACGGATGCTCGTACAGAGTTGGTTTTTGTTGAAAATGGAAGACTAACAGCTGATAGGTATATAAATGAATGTTTGGCTGATCATGTTGTGCCATTTGGCCAATTTGTAGGGGATAATTTTGTTTTAATGCATGATAATGCACGGCCGCATATTGCCCATGCGGTCGGAAATTATCTCCAAGAAGTGGGAATCCATGTTCTTCCATGGCCAGCAAGGAGTCCAGACATGAACCCAATTGAACACGTGTGGATTATGCTGGGACGGCGTGTTAAGAATAGACGACCGAGACCAGAATCATTACAAGAGTTGAGGTGAGCACTTGGCGAAGAATGGGAACTTATTCCTCAAGAAGACATTGTTAACCAAATTGAGAGCATGCCAAGACGTATGGATGCAGTTATTCAAGCTAGAGGGGGTAATACACGTTAATAAAAAGAGTTTTTAATGTTGAAGACACCTTAAAATGAAAAAAAAAAACAGGTAGACCAAACGATGCCATAGTTATACGCCCTTTGTAATTTTTTGTAAATTTTCTCATCAGAGATTTTTTTTCAAATGTTGTCGTATAAGGTGCTAAATGAAACATTATATTTTGTTTAAATGGGTTTTGTTTCATTTTGAAATAATTGGCAATAAAATACAAGCAAATATAGAAGTGTACGGTTTTTTTGTCCCTGAGTGTATAATAAAAAAATGACTTCAGAATAATAATAGAGACAATCTTATAATTTGAAATGTTATATAATTATATTCTTATTGTACGAGTATATTAACACCAAACAATGTAAATGAAGTTCGTTGGCCAATCAGAGTGAATGCTTAACATTGAAACGCACCTTGCAAAGTTACTGGACTTCGCACGACACCATTGATGAATTGAAGGACGCCGTGTGACGCGCTTTCCAACAGATTACACCAGCAATGCTGAGGCGAATGTTATACCGAACCTGGCGACGGATGGAGAATTATGGGAGACATGGACACCAGCGAATAGGGATTATAAAGAATGGACACTGAGCGAATTTTCCTGTGTTTTGTTTCTCTGTGCGCCAGCGTTTAGTTCCACTTTCAAGTGCTAGAGGTTAGTGTAATCGAGCATACGCTAAGATAATAATTGAGAATAGAGTTGAGACACAGGATCCAAACATCGCCTACCTTATTGCATAATCTAGTAATGCTTTGCTTCAAATAAATTCAAGTTAACAGCTTTTCCTTATTTCTCAGTGACAAACAAGATGTAATAATAATATTTTATATTTCAGATATAATAAATTATATTATAAAATAATATAATACAGTATAAAATTAAGTATCGAATTCGTTTAATATTTGTATATAATGTAATATAGGTATATGGTTTTACTTCTCGTAAGAGTTTTGTTTTTCCATTTTCAGCGCTATCAAATCATTACATATTTTAATTGTTGTTAGGGTCAACATCTCAACTCTCATTATAAAGGAACTCTAGAGTCTAGACATTACAGTTAATGACGGATTTATTATTTTATGGATCCAATTTATTTTATTTGAGTACATAATGTACCTATATGTATTAATTATATGTGTTATATTTCCGCTGTGTCGACTGCTAGCTGGTGTGATGTCAGCGCCAACTCTAGGGAGAAAGCAGAATCTCACGCTTTAGCTGGCTTGAAGGTCATTGAAATCAGTCCGGCTACATCAAAGGTACCGACGCGAAGTGTCCATTATTTATAATCCCTATTCGCTGTGGACACTTAGAACACATAGTTAGTGTAAAGTGGATGTATGTCTGCATTATGACCGGAATTACATATATACAGGGTGTTTCCGAGATGGTGTTACAAACTTTCAGGGATGATGGCGAAGGGCACATGTATCAATTTGAGATAAGGAACCATGGTCCGGAAATGACCTAGTCGAAAGTTATAAGCAAAAATAGTTGTGTACAAATGAATTATTGTAATTTAACACCACGTGCCCTCCTTCCCGTAACCTTTGGAACAGTCGTGGAAAGATGGTATAGGCGGGATGTCTGCTGCGTGGGTACTTGACCCGATACAATCTGTGAGCATGTCTACTGTTCCCATTGGCTCATCCATATTCGAAAATCAGGTCTGCTTATTCCACTCTCGTGTACTCCTCCATTTCACTAGGACTGATCGACTGGACACTGCAACTTGTACACATACATTGCTGTCTAGAGACGTGCATATCAGGACCGACCATGTCCGTTACACATTGCGCTATCTGCATTGTTTAGTGTAGTTTCCTGTCCCCATCCCTCAGACAGCGCACTGAATGGAATACTGTAAGTAGACAACGTAAATAACGTCAGATGTATACAGTATGTGTAAGATGTACAGATAAATACACATAAATAAGGTGTACAGTGGAATAAAATTATTTCATTTCCACACAATTATTATTGCTTGTAACTTTCGACTCGGTCATTTCCGGACCAGGGTTCCCTATCTCAAATTGATACATGTGCCCTTCGCCATCATCCCTGATAGTTTGTAACACCACCTCGGAAACACTCTGTATAGTGTATATTTTAGGTATTTATATGGGATAAAGAGACTTTCTGTCCACCCTGTACAGAAAGGTCCTTGTTACTGTCTCTTCTTACTACTACTACTACTACCACCACCACCACCACCACCACCACCACTATAAAATAATAATAATAATAATAATAATAATAATAATAATAATAATAATAATAATAATAATAATAATAATAATGCAAATCTAGTCTTTCAGGTAAAGCTCCCTGTGATGCAGATTTGAATAATTTCAAGGGAAAAATTGTTATTTAACAGAAAACCACAATTCCAAGTCACGCAGAGATTGTGTTCACTCAATGTGGGTCTCTGGCGTTTCGCCAGCCCACGCGAGTTGTGTGGACATAAAGGGAAACGGTGTCGGGTGGAGTTCCCGGGTAGCTCAGTTGGTAAGAGCGCTGGTACGTTCAACCAGAGGTCCCGGGATCGATACCCGGCCCCGGAACAATTTTTCCCTTGAAATTATTCAAATAATAATAATAATAACAATAATAATAATAGTAATAATAATAATGATAATGTGCCATTCCCTCAACTTCAAAATTGTTAGAAGCGTATTTGTAATAAAAGTTCAAATAAGTTAATATTCCAACAAGTAGAATTGCATCAAAGACGTAAAATTACACTACAGGGACTGAGTTAAAGTCAGTTCATCTCCATTTTATTATAGGCGTCTTTTGAAAAGTACTTCTTGCACTCTTACAGACCGTTATGCTCTCTACTCGGATATATTTCTGTTCCCCCTCTTTCTAGTGTTGTTTTATTTGATTCTTGTGGGAACCAATTCGTGTTCTCTTCTCGAAAGTAGGTGTGACTCTATCTAAACAGTGATTTCTTATACGAAGGTAAAATGCAGCTTATGGAAGGATCCTTGAGCTGTCAGGGATACAAGAGCCAGTTAGAGTCTGTGTAGTCAATAAGATCTCGTTAAAAATGATGTGCCACTAATGATGTACCTTATTCTCCAGGGAGTTAGACGATCGCCTGACATCTTTCGGACGATTCCTATTCTATTTAATGAATCCCGCGTTATTAGCTGAAGCTCCATATAACGAAGCCAAGGTACGATCCCTTAATATTCCCTTTACTAATGACGTTGCACATAATTCGTAAAAGATACAGGGTGTATCATAAGCTGCTAGACCAGTGGTGGGCAAAATGAACGCAACCCACAAGACAGGATTTAAATGGCAACTACATACTGTGGGAGGGGTTGCACTCTACAGTGCAGTGACGGATTTACAGACAGTTGCGCCACTACATTCCTACCTACCATATGTAATTAGAAGAGTTCATTCACGTGATATTTAATTAGTCATTTTTCAAAGCAATTTCCTCGAAATTTGAATTTATATCTGTGCATGCTATTTTCAGTTGCGCAAGGAGATGAGCATCGCTTAAGCGGGATCTGTGACTGGACTTTATAAATTTCATTTTATAAAATAGCTGTTGCACTGGTAGGTTGATGAATACATACCGTCATTTTCCATAACTATGGTCCTGGAACACAACTTTGGTCCACGATACAACCATTCAAAGATCATTGTAGAAGTAACATAGGCCGTTCGTAGATAGCTGCAGTGACTTGAATTCAAACTACAGTACAGCAACAATATAGATAAACGACGTACTACGCTATGGAGTACAAAATTTGAATAGTTGTATCGTGGACAGTAGTTATGTTCCAGGACCATAGTTGTGGGAAATGACGGTACTCAGTATTTTTTAAGCAAACTGTCTAAACAGTGGATATGTAGTACTGGACATCTTTAAAAAAATTTTAACCCCCAGCAGACCTTCATATTCTGCTTTCAAGAGGCTATCATTCTGCAAATTCAGTACCTCTAACTGCAATTCTGGGATAACATTTTCAATTTAAACATGAAAAGGAGTGGCAAAAATATTGAAATCTTTCTCCATCCCTTGAAAATCACTGAATCTGTGTTCTTTGAACTCGTATAACAGGTGATCTACTTTAAGAATGTACATATTTAAGTTCGCGTCCTGAATATTTGTAACTGATCCTAAACATGAGAAATGAAAGAACCGCCTTTCTTGTAAGTGTGATATCCTCTCGATTCATATGATTCTGCGAAAAACAGTGTATCACTAATGAAGCTCCGAAGTACAGCAATCCAGTATAATCCGCCACGTACACGCGCAGTATTTTCATGGAGTGGGGGAAGGGGAAGGTAGGGGGTAAGTTTGATGCTTCGCTGAGGTCTGACATCACTGCGGCAATGCCGCAGGAATGCCCGCCACTGTGCTAGACGAATGAGAGATTCAAGAATATATAAGATGCATTCCCTACTTCTTTAATTTTCTTCATTACTGTTGTTTAATTACTATTAATTTGATGCTTAAGTTCGTAGCGCTTTTCTTCTTCATCAAAATAGTGCTTTGTTAGGAGATTGTTTTTCGTTTGTTATTAATTGTTAATCGGAGTGTTGTGCTTGTAAATACGCCTTTAATTTTTCGAATCTGAAAAATGAATTTTACTGCAAGTATTTATGAGATAGCTACATGTTTCTATGCATTTATTTTGTGAGAAATGTTGCTAATTTATTTTATTAATATTTTTCTTAAGAAAAAACTAGCAGCATTTCTCACAAAATAAATGCATAGAAACATGCAGCTACCTCATAAATACTTGCAGTAAAACTTTCATCCAGATTGATTAATATTTGGCATAAGAAAGTTGGTGTTGAATCAACAAAAATGAACACAGAAAAATAGATTTGAAAATGAAATGAATATTTATGTAAATTAATATTCTCCTCCGCTACCTTCATCTCGTAACTTCAGGGAGCTAACAAAAAGTTACTAGGTTTGTAATCAGAAATTTTAAAAAAGAATTCTTCGATGAAAAACAATTTTGACAGCCCTTTAAATTCTACGCTCCCTTCCAGTCTTAATTTAAAAAGTGTAAACATACGAGTATTTGTAATCAGAATTGAGCTGAATCCATTTGGGGTATGACAATATAAATTCTGAATAAGTGAAATAGCTAAAAAAATTTGGAAAAATTTTCATGATTTTCAGTGGAGTCTTCCCTTAACCTCATAATATTAATTCGAGCAATCTGGTGTGAATAAAAAGTATTTATTGGTCTTCGTCTGAGCACAAGTCATCTTCGCAATTTCCCACCGTTACCAGCAATCCTCTCTGTATTATTTCTTTACAGTTGCGTAACAAAAAGAGCCTTACTTCCACACGACACGACGTGGCGGTAGAGATTGTAACTTCATAAAATTACATCAAGGAAACTTTTCTAGACTCATTTTCTGATATTTATAAGATTGAGTTCCCATTTCTTGAAAATCTCACGTGGAAGTTTCTTCTTTAACGCAAATTAATTCACTAAAGTAATAATTGAATTTGGTAATTTTTAAGGGAAGTTAGATTATTAAATCTTTTAATTTAACTTTGACACTCCAAACCGCAATATCGATCACGAGAGTTGTGACTGTTAAGTCTTTCCTCTACTAAAAGCATGAATGGTTCTTTGTCACAATAAAACCCATTAAGTCTTTATTTCCACCTCCTCACAAGTAGTCTAGAAATAGGCAAAACTCGCAGATTCAAAATTGTTTTCTATTGCCTTTTTCAATTCTACTTTAGTATAGTTGTCGTAATTCTAGTAATTATTCCGCTCTTAGTAGCAGTTTCTCAACTTACAGATCTATTTTTCCCTCCTATTTTTCCTCTATCAACTTCTGCGACTTGCACTTCTGCTTTTCTCTAATTATATTTCTGTTCTTACTAAACATTTAATTCTACTTTTATTTCTTACTTTACTGCCTTTGCATCTCTTTCTTAACTTTATTTATGCATTTATTTATTTATTTATTTATTTATTTATTTACTTATGTATTTATTTATTCATTTATTTTATTTATTAATTTATTAACTTAGTAATTTATTAATTTATTTATTTTATGTATTTATTTATTTATGTATTTATTTATTTAATGTATTAATTTATTAATTTATTTTATTATTTATTTTATTTATTTATTTATGTATTTATTTAATTTATTAATTTATTAATTTATTCAATATATTTAATTTATTTAATTTATCTATCTATCTATCTATCTATCTATCTATCTATCTATCTATCTATCTATCTATCTATCTATCTATCTATCTATCTATCTATCTATCTATCTATCTATCTATCTATCTATCTATCTATCTATCTATCTATCTATCTATCTACCTATCTACCTACCTACCTACCTACCTACCTATCTACCTACCTATCTACCTACCTATCTATCTATCTATCTATCTATCTATCTATCTATCTATCTATCTATCTATCTATCTATCTATCTATCTATCTATCTATCTATCTATCTATCTATCTATCTATCTATCTATCTACCTATCTATCTACCTATCTACCTACCTACCTACCTACCTATCTACCTATCTACCTATCTATCTATCTATCTATCTATCTATCTATCTATCTATCTATCTATCTATCTATCTATCTATCTATCTATCTATCTATCTATCTATCTATCTATCTATCTATCTATCTACCTACGTATCTACGTATCTACCTATCTACCTATCTACCTATCTACCTATCTATCTATCTACCTATCTACCTACCTACCTACCTACCTATCTACCTACCTACCTACCTACCTACCTATCTATCTATCTATCTATCTATCTATCTATCTATCTATCTATCTATCTATCTATCTATCTATCTATCTATCTATCTACCTACCTACCTACCTACCTACCTACCTACCTACCTACCTACCTACCTACCTATCTATCTATCTATCTATCTATCTATCTATCTATCTATCTATCTATCTATCTATCTACCTACCTACCTACCTACCTACCTACCTACCTACCTACCTATCTATCTATCTATCTATCTACCTACCTACCTACCTACCTACCTACCTACCTACCTATCTATCTATCTATCTATCTACCTATCTACCTACCTATCTATCTATCTATCTATCTATCTATCTATCTATTTTGTTCTTCTATATTTTAAGTATAATTATTAGAGTGGTGATATCGTACAAAATTTCACATTCATAGATACGCATTGAACTGGATTAATCTTGCTCAGGATAGGGACCAATGGCGGGCTTATGTCAGGGCGGCAATGAACCTCCGGGTTCCTTAAAAGCCAGTAAGTAAGTAAGAAACGCATTGATATACAGGGCTATTTTGAAAGAATACACCAGTGTTAAAACAAACTGAAATGGATAGTTGCATAATGTCTATCCAAGCCAAGAACCGTACTAGACCAAAACAGTACGGCATCACTGACTGATGTACGATTGGTTGAAAGCCAAAGCCAATATACGCTATAAAATATAGTCGGTAAATATTTATTATAACTAACATTTTTACACATATTATGTAAATAAAAATCAGTGCAATGTAATTGGCCATTTTCTTAGATTAAAAGAAACCTAATGTACCCATATATTAACGCGTGCTTGATCTTTTTTTTTTTTTATCACTGCGTAGTGATATATTTGACTTGGACAGATATATGATTACCAATATGTGGTTTCCACCAAGCGATAGAAATATTCTACAAGTTTTGTCTGTCATATCTAATTTGTTTTCAAACTTTTAATACTGTATCTAGGTAACACGATAGAAATCTAACATAATTATTTCTATTCTCGCGTTTTTTTTTTTTTCGATAAAGCAACATTCCTTTTAAACAGAAAATAGAATCTCACAACGTTACAATCTGGGGCACAGAAAATTTGCAATAAATAATAGAGCATGAACAGGATTCACTAATTTTCAGAGTTTCTGAAATACAAATTGACTTTAAAACAGATACACAATTTTTACAGCAGAAAGTATACAGGATTATTTTAATTCTCGGTGATTTGCTCAAAATTGGCTCTGATAATTTCATTCTTGTAAAGTTATGTTTTCTTAGATAAAAAACAATACGGACCTAAGTCCTGAAATGTATTTGTCTATCTGCATGAAATGTTTACCATACATTTTAGATAACACTGTGATGATTTGGAATTTCTTTGATTAAGTTTGCTGTAATAGTTTATTTAAAAATTATAAAATGTCTATTTTTTTTTAATTTTAGAGGTTTATAAAAATTCATATATATATTTTTTTCTATTAGATACTTTATCACCAAAACAAATCAGTACACTCACAAGGGAAGGGTTTCGGTTCGAACAGGAATTTCGCATCCAAAATTTGTATACAGGCCCATCTTTACATCTCTGTAAAGTTCCCAAAAGCATTCGTTTGTGTAATATGTGGTTTGTCTGTTAGAGCACTGTACAAGTTGAGGGGTGGGGAGAGCACTGCACAAGTTAAGGGGATGGAACACCTCACCGTACCTTAGCCTAGAAACTAGTGCGAGTGGTAAAATGTCTAAAGCTCATTTAAGAACATTTTTCTCCAACGTTCTGTCTGAGAATATTGCAACTAATCAAAAATGTAAACTGTTGTGTGAGTCATTGAATACGCACAAGGACACAACCTTAATAAATGAATCATTCCAACCCTAGGACATGGAATGTATGATCATTCCACCTAAAAAAGGTAAATATAACCAGCCTCTGGATATCTATTTCCTTAGACAATACAAAATATATGCTCGGAGGATAACAGATTACATAAGGACTCTTGCTGAGAATCCAGAACTTAACTTTATAATGAAAATGCACTGTGTTATTCATAATCAGTTGTCTGCTCCAGTGTACCGCAGTATGCTTCAGTATTCCTGGCAGTCAGCTGATTACGTGAATCGTGAACAAGTCTCGGACTTGTAATTCAGGTAGCATTTGATTTTTCAGCACTGGAGTGTGGTTCAGAAGATTGTTCAGGTGTTGCTTCTGAGTGTTGTGCTTATTGCTTTGCTCCATGCTGTTTCATGCATTTTATAGAGAATCCTCATGTACATTTTTAAAGAAATGTATTGACCAATACCAACCAAACGGAGAGTTATACAAATGAATGCTTTTAGGGTCTTCATCACCATTGTGAGTCAAACCTCTGTACAAATTTTTAACCACAAATTCTTGTTCGAGCCGAAGCCTTTCCCTTGTCAGTAGTAATGCATAAACATCCTGTAAAAATATCTCATTTCTGTACATAGTATGTTCTGAGACAACAGGTCATTAATATAGCTATTTTAACATTAGTGAGATAGAGTTTGACGACTCGTCTTGAAATGGTTGCAAAAATTAACGCAGTTTGGTATTTTATCGAAGTTACTTTCCTCATAAAAGCTTAAAGGGTGAATGAAGATGCGAAGCATTGTAAAGACTAAAGTAGGCCTACTTAATTTGCATCAAATTAAAGAGCATTAATAATAATTGTATTATCATAAGCTGTACACAGAATCGTGTCTTTAGGAACACGTCAACGTAATGGGTTCACATAGCAAGGAAGCTGGCTTAATGTACTCGCAACTTACTTTAAGATACATTATCTCGCTTCATGTGCTCCTCAGGTTACCTTCACACTGCACTGCGGTAAGCTGAGAATAGCTCTAATTACGTCTGATACCTGAAACACCGCGCGGGCTCAAACACTTGCAAAGGATGTCATTTGCTTCAGGATGTGCGTTGTTGAATTAATTCACGTTACTAACAAAGAAACTGTAAAATCTACTACCAAAAGAACTAGAATGTGTTGTTTTATGCCGTAGGTAAATGGTACAGCTCACAGTAGGGGAGAGTTGGGTAGTATCGGACATCGGGTAATATCGGACAGTGAGTTTCTTTCATCTACCATCAGATGATAGTATCTGAATGATACGTTTACGTTTCTGTGATATCGCATACAGAAACGTAACCATGTCATTCAGGTACTACGATCTGGTGGTAGATGAAAGAAACGCACTGTCTGATATTACCCGATGTCTGATAGCACCCAACTCTCCCCTAGCATTATTATTATTATTATTATTATTATTATTATTATTATTATTATTATTATTGCTTACATCAAATGGCTTTTAAGGAACTCGGAGGTTCATTGCCGCCCTCACATAAGCCAGCCATCGGTCCCTATCCTGTGCAAGATTAATCCAGTCCCTATCATCATATCCCAACTCCCTCTAATCCATTTTATATTATCCTCCCGTCTACGTCTCGGCTTTCCCAAAGGTCTTTTTCCCTCGGTCATCCCAACTAACACTCTATACTTATTTCTGGATTTCATCCATACGTGCTACATGCCCTGGCTATCTCACACGTCTGGATTTAATGTTCCTAATTATGTCAGGTGAAGAATACAATCTGTGCAGTTCTGCGTTGTGTAAATTTCTCCATTCTCCTGTAACTTCATCCCACTTAGCCCCAAATATTTTCCTAAACACCTTATTCACAAAGTGAGAGAAGAAGTTTACAACCATACAGAGCCGGTAATATAGGCTAACACTGTTTTATAAATTCTAACTTTCAGATTTTTTGACAGCAGACTAGATGACAAAAGCTTCTCAACCGAATAATAACACGCATTTCTCATATTTATTCTGCGTTTATTTTCCTCCCGAGTGATATTTATATTTGTTACTGTTGCTCCAAGATATTTGAATTTTTCCACTTCTTCCAAGGATATTATTATTATTATTATTATTATTATTATTATTATTATTATTATTACTTAAAAGTGGTTCATTGCTACCCTCACATAAGCCCCCCATCGTTTCCTATCTTGAGCAAGATTAATCCAGTCCCTATCATCATATCCCAACTCTCTCTAATCCATTTCAATATTATCCTCCCACCTTCGTCTCGACCTCCCCAAAGGTCATTTTCCTCAGGTCTCCCAACTAACACTCTATACGCATTTCTGGATTTACCCATACGTGCTACCTGCCCTGCCTATCTCAAACGTCTGGATTTAATGTTCCTAATTATGTCAGGTGAAGAATATAATGCGTGCAGTTCTGCGGTGTGTAACTTTCTACATTCTCCTGTAACTTCATCCCTCTTAGCCTCAAATATTTTCCTAAAACCTTATTCTCAAACACCGTTAATCTCTGTTCCTCTCTCAAAGTGACAGTCCAAGTTTCACAACCATAAAGAACAACCGGTAATATAACTGTTTTACAAGTTCTAACTTTCTGTTTTTTTGAGAGCAGACTGGATGACAAAAGCTTCTCAACCGAATAATGACACGCATTTCCCATATTTATTCTGCATTTAATTTCCTCCCAAACGTAATTGATATTTGTTACTGTTGCTCCAAGATATTTACATTTTTTAATTTTTCAAACGATAGGCCTAAATTTCCAATTTTTATATTTCCATTTCGTGCTATGTTCTGGACACAGACATAATCATATACTATAAATGTGATACATTCCAGTGCATTAAAAAACCATAGCAAATTTAGTTAAGTACCGTATGACACGAAAAGGAAACGGTTTGTTTTTGTGGATATACAATTTAGTTTGCACAATTTTAGACAACAGCTCTTTGAGTATATTCCGGAAAAAACACAAAACAACTTATTATGACAGTAAAAGTTGAATACTGAATCCGTGTTTAGACAATTATTGTGTTCAATTGGCTTTATTCGAAGAAAAATATTAAGGAAAAAATTAGTGAAATATATATGAACTGAGTAACATTGAAACTATACTTTTTCGCAGAGTATAGACCAGTTTTTGACCAAACGAAGGCAGTAATACCTCGAGCTTGCGAAAGAAGCTACTAATTTTTTTTATAGTAGCCTATTTTAAAATTCGTATTTACACTAAATACGTGTTTAGTATTTGATTGTCATCAAAATAAAAGCGAGTAATTGAAAATGATAGTATGAGTATGGAGTTAAGATTTGAGAAGATACAGTACTTTATTAAAAACGGGCGCATTTATCAACAGTAATCTCAATAGAGGTTTTGATTTATCTAGAGAAAATCAAAACTCGAGTGGGATTTAATTGACTATTACACGATTAGAAGAAAATATATAAAGATTAGAATAAATAAAGTACTCTAACACAATAAAATATTGACTTACTGAAATTCTATTTCACTAATGTTAGCTTCACCAAAATGTTTGAACAGAGCCGCCATTTTTAGTTGACTGTCTATGCTGTAAACAAATGACGATCGCAATGCATGTTTTATAGTACCGTAAAAAATTTGAAATTTGAAATGTTGGCAAACAAAGAAACAAATGGTAGGGATGTGATAAAAACAGAAGAAAGTATAAAAAGATTAGAAGAAATAAAGTACTCCAATACAATAAAATAGATATTAATTGACTTACTAAAATTCCATTTCATTAATGTTAGCTTCACCAAAATGTTTGAACGGAGCCGCCATTTTCAGACGACTATCTATGCGGGAAACAAATTACGATCGCAAAGCATGTTTTATAGTACCATAAAGAATTTGCAGTTTGAAATGTTGGCAAATGAAGAAACAAATGCTAGGGTAGCGATAAGAACAAACAAATGCTAGGGAAGCGATAAAATTGTGCGATAAGTAGCCATGATTGGTTGAAAGACGTCCTTTCATACCGTTTTATTGGTCAAAAGTAGTATGACGTAGTAAAAGTGTAATAGTCGCATTAATAAATTACTTTTTACTTTATAACTACTGAAACATTTTTATTTTCATATTCAATGTTGTTTATGTTTCTAAATACAACACAAATTTATGTTAACGCTTTTTTTATTTTGTAAATCATCTCGCCAGCCCCCTCAACACTTCACATGAACCCCATTTTGGGAACCATAGCCTATAGAACAAAGATTGTAATGAGGGAACCTGACTCATGATCTTCCTGCATACCAGAAATTTTACTTTTTTCTCCTGGATCAGGACTTAGATTTCCAGTGATGCCTACCGGCCCTTACTAGCGTTTCGCTGTGTCACATTAAATTACGCCTCATTGTCACTACAGTAGAATATGTCCAATAATTCAAGATTTAACCAGTTACAGTGCAAACAAATTTGTACCAATTGAAAAGATTGCCTTCACGTTGCACTCTTTAAAGTCAGTTTGTATTTATTTCCCCAATCCCTCTTACTTATAAGGACAGAATTTCTCTGAGTTTTACGTTTCAACATCAGTATTAGCGGACAGGGCTATTCTCTATGTCTAAACTGGCTCACTTTCGTTTCCATTCCCTTTTATGGGAGGGATTAATTCTCATGAAACACTTCTTGTGTGAGCAAGCACTCTTTTTTTTAGTTTCTGTGATGTTTCTCACACAAGACTAAAATTATTGTTTCTTCTCCTTCCAATGTATGATAGCCTTTTCAGATGTACAGTAAATCGAGGGAACCGAATTCAATTACCGGAAAGTTAATACATCTTGATTACACAACTTTTATAGTACATTATGCAACGAGCCTATAATGATAGTAATTAAGACTCGAGTATGTTCGTTTATGAAACGAGCGCAAGCGAGTTTCATAATTTTCATACGAGCGTCTTAATTACAATTATAGACAAGTTTCATACGACTTTTTATGCTCGACCATATTTCTAACTTGAAATTATTCAGAAGTATTCATTTTATTCGTATCTAACTGAAGAGTGGAAATGACCTTGTGCATAGCGCGTAAATTGTGAGATGTGCGCAGACGCGACAGTATTGATTTTTTCCCAGCAACAATAATGTCATTGACCTTGATATAATCTGAGAATAACATGAACTAATCTTGATATAACCTGGAAATTGATTTAGAATTGAAAAACGAGATGACAAATTGAATTTATTTGAATATTATTTACAATTAACGCTAATTATTATAGTAACAGAACATAACCGTCTGCGACAGTATTGGATTTGCAGCCTCCGTGACGTTTCCCTCGTTGTCTTTCGATTGCATATCCGAGAATAATCGAAAACCTGAACTTTAATGAATAGGTGTACTTTAATGACATGCATTAAAGAACTGCTACCAGGTGTATAATTACTATAATGCATGGTCGAGCATAAACACTATATCACTTCGGAATATGTATTATATATCTTTCGGCTGAAACTAGTTAACCATGTACTGTAATATTTAATACGCGAAATATGTATAATACATATTCGGGAAGTTGTAAATGTATTTAGGAACTGGGCTATATCCCCTGTTCCGTACTTCTTTCTGTAAGCATATGAGGTTATTTTACAACATGTTATCAGAAGATGTAGGAGTTTCACGAGATGTGTTGCGTCATAAAAACAACTTATACACAAAGTTCAACACAAAAAGGAACTTAAACTTTGGAAAGTTCTTTGCACACAAATAAGAAAAAAATACAGTAAAACCTGTCTGAAGCGGAATTTCGTAACACCATAATTTGAGTTATAAAGAGTATTCCGCTCAATACAGGTTGGGACTTATTACTATACAATTGAAATATCAATACTTGTGGAGGATTCTCTGATTGAGATTCTGGCTGATGTGTATATCTACAGTATTATCAGGCAGTACATCTCACTTGACGATATGTGTCAGAGGAAGAACAATTGTTTGTGTGCATCTGAAGTCTGACTAGTGTAATAGGTAGATAGTCTGCGATATATGCAATGGAGAGAGAAAAGAACTAGCTATTCTACTTCATTATCTCCTGGCCTAGTAGCCTCATAAGTGGTACCTTCTTGGTATTACTCTTGAGGTTCAGACCTGTCTTCGGACAGTTGACTAAACAACAACTTGTAGAGGCAATTACATAAAGCATATTTTATTGATAGTGCTGAAACTCCTGATACAGAAATTTCTTACATATGTCTAAGTATGCAACACTAAAAGAGTGCAGCTGCAAGTTTAACACACACTAAGCACTACAAGAATGGATTAAATTAAAAATATAGGTGTACATAAATCAACGATTTGTTTTCAAATTAATGCAACAAAAAGAAATTTAAGAATGAAGTTTCAATATATAACACAGCACGCATTAATATACAACTACATTAGGGCGTATCGAAAAAGGCCGAATTATTTTCCAAAATTAAATATTTAAGGGTTCGCAAAAGTTGCATTATGTTGACAACGTTTCGCACAAAGAAATTTGGACCTCCTAGAAGCACATTTAACTGAGTCGCAGGAAGTCTAAAGATTATTATATAAAATAAATTTTTATTTCCTTTTATTTTAATAATTCTCCGGTGCATGGTCACTTTTTTTTAAGTTTCTGAAAAGCTATTAAAAAGGAAAATTTAAGTTTTCGTTAGGTATTACCAGGCTTCGAGACTTCGGACCCAATAGTGCAGTTCAGTGGGAAATCCGCATAACGGCGTACCGAGTATAGTGGTAAAGCGTACAGTGGGTGGGGGTACTGTACAATGGATGCCAACAAATACGCAAAGGAAAACGCTCTGGATTTGAAGGTTCTGACGAATAATTTGGTTTTCATACAAACTGTGTCTGAAACTATTACACGGTTAGAAAAGTCAGAGCAAGAGATGCCGGAAGCCCTCAAATTCATTTAGAAAATGATGCAGAGAATTAATGAGACACCAAGTACATCGGTTACTGAACGTGTATAACAGAAGTGGAAATCAATTTTATGTAAAAAATAACGGATATGAAACAGTGTAACATAAACAGCAAATTCGTGGACATAGAGTTACCCGAGTATAAATGACTGTCTCTTAGAAACTGCAATGATGTTAGGTTTTTTCGTTTTGCTCTTATCACGTCATGCGACGTAGAGCGCAGCTTTCTACAGTACAAACTTTGGCAGATAACCGAAAAAGATTTACGTTTGAGACACTGAGAATGTATCTTGTAGTACATTGCATTTCGGTACTGTAACTACACTTCCAAAAGACGACCAATAGACAAATGAAAAAATAAAAATTGCTACATGCTTATTTCCACCATTAACACTGTGTATAATTAAACACAAATGCTTATAAAAGACAGGAGAATAAATGCTTTTCACATTCTTTTGACATTGTCATTGTGTAATGTATATTTACTTTCAGAATGTACTTACATATGTGTGTTTCCCCATACTACCGTACTCTACTCTAAATAGCAACGTTGTTACCTCAACACATCTCTATCTACCTACTGCGAGTCAACAACCTATAGTGCATGCACAGTAAACTTATTGTATCGGGTCCAAAGTCTCGAAGCCTGGGTATTACGGACTTGTGCTTGGGTGGAATTACAAGTCATTACAGTAAAATGATCAGTTTGTCTTAAGATTTATTTTCTAACATTTTGTTGGTATTAACGGTTGTATCGACATATGGCCTTTGTATCATCACAATATATAGTGTACTTAAGATTTTTATGTCTCTGTAGGCTACTTAACTAACAGATGCCAACACTGTATTAATAAGGAAGCTTGTAAGATTTATATTTCCACTGTTGTTACATTCTAGAATATGAAAGAATAGCATTAACTGCCTTCTGAAGTTCCTCTTTCTTCCTATTTATTATCACCATCAATTTCTTGTACTTCTTCGTTATTAGTAGCATAATTTGTCTCTCCCTTTTAATTTGTGGCTAGAGATTAATTCTTATACGTGTTATAACAGGAGATTCAGTCTCAGCATGGTTGTCGATGTCCATAATATTTTCCCCTCTTATACTTCTGAAGTGAGTCCAGTTAATAACTTCTTTATGATCGTCGATATTGTCACTTAATGCTACATCGATCGTAAAGTTTCCAAAAATTTTGCCTTTTGAAGGTAGAACTGAAATTTTTATCGTTGTGCTTTCTCGTTTCTTTCTCGAATATATCTACATGTTTGTGTCGTTAGATTCTCTGTAAACTAGTTTTTACTTACACTTCAACTAATTAAAACATTTGTCAAAATTATAAACACATACCATAATTCATTATTTAAAAAGCAAACCTACCATATAATATCTAATCATGATTGTTAAGATTCAATTTTAATTGATATTTCACATTTTGAGTAATTGAAAACTCGTAGATAGTTCTTAGTTTTTTTAATTTCTGAAGTTTTAGCATTAATTTTATATTGAATATTTTATATGATTATTTAGATTCAGCTCATCACATGTAGAGGGACATCATTTTATTTTCACTTCAATTTTTATTGTACCTGAGTTTTTTATTGTTCTTCACTGCCAGCCTCTCTACTAGTAAACTTCCAATCGTCCACCACACAGAACCAAGGCCGCGTATGCAGTCAAAGTTGCCTTACGGTCATAGTAAACAGTACTGAGTTAGTGAGTATAGTACGTTCCAGAAATATGTTCACGTTTTCCAGTGACGAAAGAGCTTTCAATATTGAATCATATTTTCGCACAGGTACTGTTATCCGTTTGCTTACGTCGCATACCGGTTTCCCCCACCCGCTTCTGCTCGCTCCTCTGTAAAGGCTAGTGCCTGGGCTGTCTTAGCTCTTTCCTGAAAATATTAATTTCTGTTAGGAATTGGACGTCTACATAATATTATACAACTGTTTAAAATAACTTAAATAAAATAGCTTCGTTAAGTAATTAATTGTCAAGTGATTTCCTCCCTTTCTACGATCCTGCGACATAACCACTTGGACGGACAGTACATAGCATGTCTGAGTAATTTTATCTTTTCGGATCGGGCAGAAGTGAAGATTGAATTTACAGTACGTAAGGTACTCTTTTATAGAGTAGGTACAGAATTATTTCAACATGAGTTACTAGTACGAAGACTAAACTGGTAATTGCAGTTAGGTACAATAGTCTATAGTGCGATAATATGCACAAAAGAACTAAAGCCTGTATCGAAATGAACGGCCATCGTTTAAAAAAAATGTGTTTAGATATCCATATTATGATTATTTTTCAATTTAACTTCATTCTCTATATTGTACGCTAGTGTGCTGTAGACAGTATAATATATACTGCATAGTGAATGCGTCGGAATGGACAGCTCAGTTCGTGAGTAGAAACACTTACTTTTAATACAGTACTGTATTTTGATTAAAGAAAAACCTAATGAAAATTATCAAACTCAAAATCGCGACATTTCCTACTTTACGTAAATGGATGAAAAGTTGTTCTTCCCTCCTATACCTAGTAAAGTAATTTATTTGTGTTTTACGCCAGTATCATCGAACTCCAGTCGTGGAAGGGGGTAGCAAACGGTGTTTTCGGTTCTCAACCGTTAATCCAAAGGTATAGCCAGGTTAATATTATAAGTTAGTAAAAATAAAATGATGTCCCTTTACATAAAAGAGGTTACGTTTTTCCAAACATAAGTATCTACTGATGCCACAAGGTATGGCGAAATCGTTAATACAAATATGCACATTATGTAATCTGTAAAGAGTTTTTGTCTTAAGATATTATAATTTGATAATTCGTTGATGGAATTAAACACGCTTTTATAAGAATCTTGATCACAGACTTATCTGAACCTTTCCAATATGACTTGTAAATTAATATAATGCTTACAATAAAAAAAGTGAAAGTCTCAGGAATCTTCTATGCCACATCAATAAATTTAAGAATGCAGTTATACTGTCAGACTCCAAAGCAGCTATTCTATCAATAGTTTCTAACAGCAGAAATAACTAAAATGGTCTCTCAATTAATATCACTCAATAAAAGAATTGTATTCCAATGGATACCATCCCATTGTGGAATCCTAGGAACGAGAATGCGGATGCTTTAGCAAAGAAGGGCAGCACTGCTACTTACAGACCTGTTACTAAATCTACGTATTACTCTGTGAAAAGATTTATTAAATCTACATACTTAGACTTCAACAAACACAATTTGATAACACAATCTCAAGGGAAAAATGGAACTCTCTGCATCATAATCCACAGTTAATTCCCGATTTACCACGAAAATCGTCTGTAGCTGCATTTAGATTGGCAACAGGCCATGATTGTTTGGCCAAACACCTGCATAGAACTGGAATATATCAGTCCCCTAACTGCCCATTATGCAACTCAAATCAAGAAATGGATTCGGAACACCTAAAAATCTTTGCTTCAGTGGCTGACCATGATAATATCTTTGAAAAATATTGGAGTGCAAGAGGTCAAATTACTTTATTGTCAAACGCCTGGCATTAGAAAACAACAATAAAAAAGTAATATATTTCATTATCGATGTTATTCATTGCTGATGGTTCATTAGTTTTTTTTTATTTATTTTATTTTTTTTTTTTTGTATTGAAAACATCATTTTTCATTGGTTTTATTCAAGTTATGTACATTTTGTCTCAAATTGCACGTCAATAATAAAATTGTGTTAAAAATTATTTCGTGACTAAATAAGCTGTAGGACATTTATCGGTCTCAACGAAACTTTCGCTAGAGCAGATAGTTTAGCACACGTATATGCCTACTTCTACAGACGCTTTGCCTCGTGTTAAAACCCTGCTTCTCGGGTTTCATACTGTATTGGATGGAGGTTACGTCATTTCCTTCGTTTCTTACTGATCGGCAGGGCTTGGATCTTGTTTCGTGTATCGTGATAACGGAAGGGAACTGGTGTAACGCAATAACAAGGAATGGTGGGCACGAGTGATTGACAACTAGATGGCAGCTGCATTCAGACCCAGATCCATTATTGGCCAATTTGTAGGCGCTGATTGCGGGGTCCACAGGCAGATTGCTACTGCAGAGAGTGAAGAGGATAGGAAGGAACGGGAGGGAGGAAGGATGGGAAGACAAAGAGAGTCAGAAAGAAGAGGCAGGCGTTAGTTAATTGTGGAAAGCTCCATCTAAAACAGGGACTGAGTAATGCGATTTTCACAATTTAATTCCTTGATGGAAACTCGCAAGCGAAAAAGATAGAGTGTTGCAAAGTACAGTTAATGTATTTCATATAGAAACGGATTTTGAAGTATGCATATTTGGTTCATTATACGCTAAGGCTCCGAAAATATGTAGTAATTTACACTGTCCCAACTCAGAGCAAGGTTATTAAACTGTGGTCTTTAACAACAGGCAAAATGAGTCGTCCATGTATGTATGTATGTATGTGTGTATGTATGTATGTATGTATGTATGTATGTATGTATGTATGTATTCACATTGCAATGGGTATATAAACGGTGGCAGTGGTAACTAATTACACTCAATAATGACAATAATAAACTTATTAATTAAAAATACAATTAATAATAATACTAATAATTAATACTAATAATAATAATAATAATAATAATAATAATAATAATAATAATAATAATAATAATAATAATAATAATAATAATAATAACAGGGAATATCCTAAATTAAATGAAGCACGATCACTTAAAATAACATTTAAAATAAATCTAATTTGTATCTTAAATCTAAGTTCGAACTAAAACCCACGAGTATGATAAGTTCATATCTGCACAAGTACCTTTCAACATTACACTCATTTCGCTGTCAACTCACTCACTGCACTGGAACTACGATACATTTCACTGATTCTATCCTGATTTCACTAACACTTCAAAAACATTTCACTTTTCAAATACTTTGCACTGCCACTATGAACTATTAAGGTTCACTGACAGGAACACGTTTCACTTACACAACACACTTCACTGATACAACATAATTCTTCACTGATACAACACTTCAATAACAAAATATCATTTACACCCTTTAAATACTGTGTATAATTACCGTCTATTAGTAAAGTCCTTAAGCCTATTTTTAAATACATTTTTGGTTGTTGGTAAAGCCTTTAGTAAGTCTGCAGGTAAAGCATTCTAGTCCCTGATAGTACGATTGAGAAAAGAAAACTTTCTAGTGTCCGTCCTCTGTCTTCTTTCCCTCAATTTATATGAGTGGTCGTTCTTTCAAGAGAGTCCATTTCCGATACCTGTTAAGTCCTTCCAATAAAATTTTACAGAAAAGAGGAAAAACTGTCATTTGTTTCCAAATTCGCTTTTCTTTAATTTCTTTGTTTAGTTTTATATGGTAATTTATTTGAATCTGATCTACATGAAGTAATGAAATCATACTGTAATAGTTTATTTTCAATTAAATATTTTAAGTTGGACTTAACGGTGTTAGGTTCTGCAACTGGGATATAATAGGCTTTGGAACTGTATTTGACTATTCAAGATGGCACACAACAAGGAAGAATACTTAAGATATTTTAAATAAAAGTGACTTAATTACTGATTTATTATTTATAACATGAAATCCCTATTTCAGTTTGGTTGATAGGCTTACCCCTCTACTCACACTCTTTACCATCCGTGAAGGGGAAGATGCTATTGTCCATCTTACTAACTTTCGACTGATTTACTTTGAATACAGTGAAAATTCTTATTGAAAATGTTTACCGGTAATCTATATTTCGAAAATCTATACTAAGCTTTTGTATTTCATTTTATTGTTGTTTATATAAACTGCCACTTTAAAAAGCTACTGACAGCAGAAGATAAATGTTTTCTTCACCGCTAGTTGCTACTCTAAGCATACACAATGGGACAATCTGCACTGTGTCACTGCCCCCTGACTTCGTAATACAAACTAACATTACTTAATTTAATTAATTATTAGTTGAAAATATCGTAAAAACGACATTAAAATATACTGAAACATGTAGTCATCAAACATCTGTGTCACTGTATTTTATATCCACTTATGTACTTTATTTATAATTTTATTTTCTTATGTGTACAACTTGGAGGGGTGCAGGTATAAGAGGTAACAGCTACCGGTCTGTTACTGACGGACTCAGGGCAAGTAGAAGGGGAAAGAAATGCCTTCGCATCCTCTCAACTTGTATGAAATGTCGTTTAGACTAGAATTAGCCTCTTACTATAGTATAGTTACTATAGTATATTAGCATGAGGAAAGAAAAATGCAGATGAAACATAAAATTTACAAGAACTATGATTCGTGAGTGACACATTAAGTAAGTTAAGCAAGCTTTTTAAGAAGTTATTTTTAATAACACAGGTATTATGATAACGTGGATAAAAGCTAAGAAAATGACTATATGTTTTTATGATTCTGTTTTTCATTCATTCATTATATTCCATAGATCTTACATGAGCAGTGAAGCTTTAAGATGTGGAACAAGTCAAAATTTTACAATATTACAATTACAATTTTTACAAATTTTTACAATATTTTACAATTTTTACAGTTTTACAATTTTGTAATTTTCTACAATTTTTTTACAATTTTCTGCAATTTTTTATAATATTTTGGCGAGATGTAGTGAGATGATAATTATTTTCCACTTTTCACTTAAAGGTTTATCATTCTATCACCTTGATTTGGTAGTTCACCTATTTCACTATTCTCCTGGCTGTTCAACTCCTATCTGTTGTGTTAAATTTTTGTAAAATAGAAGATCCTCGTAATTCTCCCATTCAGGCCCATTGTGTTTATTTAAGAGGGTTGTGATACATTACATTTTGTCTTTTCTTTAGCTTTACACCCTTTTCAATTTCTGTGGGCTGAGTTTCCATGAATGAATTTCCTATTCTACAGATATGTTGTCCTACTCCATCATCAAGGTTGCATCTTTGATCACCTTGAACAGGTTACTGACTAAGCCCGTGGTGGTGTTCTTCTTGATTATGTTCCTTTTACATCTTTAACTGGAAATTCCAAACTGAAGAAGACTTTACTATATCTTTGACAGCCGATTTCCAATCAGACATTTGTACATCTGTTCCTAGTTTTAATATAGTCCCAAATTGAATAATATAATTTGTTCATAGTCAGTAGGTTTCAAGATAAGGCTTCTTGCTTTAACTTGATCCTCTATATGACCAAACAACCTATCGGGAGGTATAAACGAGTGGCCAACAATAAGGAACAGTACAATAATATTCTTGACAGTTTTTGGAGATTCTTTGGCTATCCAGGAGCATAGCATACCTAACATAATGTGGTTTCTATTTATTAATTTAGCAGAAATGATGGATTCAAACAAGTCTGAATGTAACGTTGATTGAAACTGTATTTTCTATAATGCACTTTTTTTATTCGACTTAACAGGCTTTGCTCCTGTATACGCTTATGGACCGTAACAGTCATGGACTAAGCGGGTTCTGGAACTGTAGCCAACATTCAGTCGTAAATTTGAATACGAAATGTAGCTTAAAATGTGTAAGACACTGCCAGCTAAAAGATGATGTACAAAACTCAAATTTGAATTTTTGTGGACTCAACGGTTTCTGGAAATGGGCGACTCATAATGGAACTTTAGTTGTTCAGTAGTTCACCCCAAACAACGCCGAAGATAGAATCACAACCTGGTTGTTCCGGTGACTTTAAAGTTAAATTTTTGTTATGTTCTGAAATTGAAATGGAAGTTAAATTATTAATATTCGCACTGAAGTCAGGTTTCTGATTTTGCGACGTAAACTAAGTCACTTTATCACCTCTCCTTTATGTTACATTCGTTAACTGGAAGCGGCTCTTTCATAGGTCACCTGTAATTTCCTTCGACTGACGGTGTCTAAATGTTGCACTTCTTGAGGATGATGCGGATACAATTTATTTACACGGAGGGTTCTCAATATATTTGATTGAGTAACACCGTGTCGACGAACTACACATCTTGTTGAAGTGCGAAGGACTACGTTGTACAGTTTTGAGAATGTATTCTTCTTCTGCTACATGATGTTGTTGACGTCTTTCATACTCGCTACGAATATTGGGGAGTGACCCAGTTTGTCTTAGTATGTTAAATGTTCCACTGATATTCTCTGGATTCGGAATCCTACAATTAGATGGATAGATAGATTTATTGATCTTAGTTCACAAAAGTACAAAACTTAATAATTTAACAAAAAGATCTATATACAAAAGTAGTTATACATAATAAATATACAATTTCTAAAACTAATTAATTTATCGCAAATCTCAATAATTTATTGGTTCAAACTTGGACTTACGTCTGATTTTAGTGCACAATTTCTAAAACTAATTAATTTATCGCAAATCTCAATAATTTATTGGTTCAAACTTGCACTTACGTCTGATTTTAGTGTATGTTTAAACCAATCGTAATAACCATTGAGACTTTAAACCTTATTTATCTGCTCCTTTTCACAATTTAATTGTAATTTTTAGGTCTTATTTTACATAATAACTTATTATTTCAAATAGATGAGCAGATGTGAATCCTATAATTAGGATAACGGCGGCGATATTCGGCGGCAGCAGCTGTTGCATTTCCCTCACACACACACCATAAATAAATACCATATCGGCATGTTTCTCAGTTGTAAATTTATACGGCATCTTGAGACAAATAACAAGGTACTAACTCTACAATGTATGACCGTCAACTGAACATGGCACAAATGACTCTTGATACATTGCGAAGTAAGCGAATGCGCTGACATTTGAGAGCTCTATTCACACCAACACGTTTAGAAAATCTGTGATTATTTCTGAATTATCTATAAAAAAAAAATTTTATTAGGAAAATAATTATGTTCCAAACCACTTTCAGAATATGCTGAATTAGTGAATTCGTGAATCACCCTATCATAATTATATAGAAAACAAAATTTATGTTAGTTAAATTAAATAAAATTATGTAACATCCACAACTTTTGAAGCATCGATTCTCATATCACCCTGGTTCTACCAAGTACCTTACTATAATAATACCTGCCAGCTAGCAGTTCTACGCGCGAACGACGCTGGTGCTGCTACCTACGCGGGCGGTGTGGGGATACTCGCGTAACAAGCTGTAATCAACTGCAATGTAGATTGTTGCTGGGATGGTTAATAGTTTTATTGTGCTGTGTTAAAATGTCAGGGTGTATATGTGCGGTTTATAATTGCTACAATTACAGCATTACAAATTGCTCCATATCGTACAGTACTTTCGATTTCCGAAAGATCATAAAACGTGAGTCAACAAAATTCTTTATTAGGCCTAATGCCTTTGTCTCTGTGTTGATAGAACAATAAAAATTAGCTTTTTTTTATTTAGGCCTAATAAATGAATAGAAGTTAAAATGTATCGGAAATTTTAAGGTTTTTTTCAAACTAAGTTTTATTGCTGTCCACATGCCTTTACTAATTATCACAAGCATCAGATTACTGCCAATTTTATCTTTGCAGTTGTTAGCAATGAGTATATAAAGCAATATTTATCATACTATGCAGTTTTGATATAAAAATGTTACATTAAATACTCTTCAACATTTCTTAAGTGTCTCATATATTATTCCACATTAGTACCTCACTTTTTAAACAATAGTCCGATTCCCGCTATGTTAATATTTGCATTTGTGGGCGTAATTCCACGCCTCTCTGCTAGATGTCAAGTCCGCGATATTTCGTCGCACTCACGTCAATTTTGCTAGTATACAGCTGTCCGGTATTATTATAGTAAGGTATTTGGTTCTACTTTCAAAATCCTTAGTATGATTTTTGAAATTATATTATTTTACCTAATGAGAACTCATGAATTTCAGCGATATTAAAAGGTTCGTATAAATTCTTATACTTATATTATTTTTAAATATAAGCGTAAATGTGTTTAAACTTCGTTCCAATGCCATAGTAGAGTTAACATAAAATAATATATATCTCTAGCATTCTCAGATGTCGGCACTTTTTGTTACGAGTCTATACTTCACTTATTCAAAAGGCGTAACAAACGTACATTTGCAATTCTGACATTCGGAATGACAACAGACCTAGCCACAAGATGCACAGAAAGAGTGACCTCAAACGTCAAGGCACTATGACGGAAAGTTATTTGCTATGACGTCATCGCTGTCTGTAAATGAGAGCGGTTCTGAGTGTGGGCACCCCTATAGTTCGGGAGTGACGTTGTACATGATAGCGTCATAAAAGTTCCTCTCTGAGAGGATGAAAGGCTTACATCAATTTTCGTTGATGTCTGTCACTTCCAGAACTTTGTGTCGTCAAGGATATTAATTATTAGCTGAGACAAAGGGTCTACGTCATATTTATGAACCATAGCTGATTTACTTATAGCAAATTAAATATAACGCCAAAGTAACGAGAATAATTTTATTACGTACATACATAACGCGTTGCAAATTTGCATTTATTTTTTCTTATTTTTACTGTATATACTCGTACTTAATTCAATTGTCTTTATAGTGTTATTATGTACATAGTATTTTCTTATAATTTAATGCTCATATGTTTACCGTAGTTTTCTCTTTTGTGTACTCTTTATTCAAATATCTGTTTATGACTTTCTTATGTAAATCGTGTTTATTTATCACTTAACAAAAATAATAATTAGTGCTGTGCGATTTAATCGATTAATCGATCAATTTCTGTTGTAAGATTAATCTATCAAAAATATTTAATCGAATAATCGAGTCGATTAAAATTAATCAGTTGCAGTTAATATTAATTATTATTTTGTTAATACAAACTCATACAAAAAATTTCGACAATATTTCTCTCTCGAAAACTGCTTACTTAAAATCACAATAGTAGTGTTATTTTCTAACTGTAAACGAGGTAGCGCAGAGAAAATATTTACATAAACACTTCAGAAAGAGATGGAGATATGAGGACAGTGACCTAGTCTACCTCTATTGAAAGTTGAAACAAAATGCGAAATCCTTATTTTTATGGTTTTTCAAGAAAACTTCCAAATTGTTGTCAGCTCTTCTTCCTAGCATATGAAACACATACTTTTCTGGGATTCGTCCCCTTTATCTCTTATAAAATAGCCACGTCTACACTGTGTGCAAGTGAGAGCGTAACTATCTTCTTTTCTTTTTAAAATCTGGTAATTCGATTACAATAAGGGCCAGTTTTCTGTTTCGAACGCTGTACTTTTGCAGGAGTTGCAGTTTCTGTACTGAGTTTGTTTATGAAGGTTGTGTTTAGTTTGATAAAGAAAAAAATCAGTTTTCTGTGGTTTGTGAAAAGTGTAAACTCCATTATATCATATGAGAATTTGCGAGGTAAATTCGGTGAAACGTTTGGATTTAAATTCAACGATCGTGGAGAAGTGCTTGACAGAAAAAAAGTTTTTTCGTGTTTAGTGATGCAGGAAACATTGTTACTAAACGTAGAGTGGCACTTAATTCGGAGCATGCGAACGCACTCACATGTTTAAAATCATGGCTGAAGCAGTATTAACTAGGTGAGTCTTTATACTTTTTGTTATTTATGTTTGTCTCAAAAATTCTGGGAGAAATTAACACAATAAATTATAAGCCTCATAATAAATATGTTAGTAAGTAATTTAAGACAGTTATTTTGTAATATAACGATACAATATATACAGATATACAACATTTAATACTTATGCGTATCACCGAACACAAGTTAAATTCAACCTATCAATCGATTAAATTCAAATAGTTAATCGATTAAACATTTTGATCGATCAACAGCACTAATAATAATGTATTCCCCTGTATTAGTTTTTTTTATTTATTTTTTCATGGTGTATATTTTATTAAATTGTCGGTATCTGGTTTAATATTGTGAATCCTACTTGCTCGTAATTTAATATATATATGTATTCCATTGTGTTTAGTTTTATTATTTCCACTGTGTTTATTTAATTTTTATTAGTTAAATTTTTATTTAACTGCTTCTTTTGGTGTCATTATGTAACTCGTATCAGTTTGTAATTACTTAAATCCGATTCAGTTGCATGTTCAACTATGTAAGGAAGTTTAATCCTTGTTGTGTAAGAGAAGGCCCTACGGCTTTAACTCTGCCAGGTTAAATAAAGCCTTTATTATTATTATTATTATTATTATTATTATTATTATTATTATTATTATTATTATTATTATTATTATTATTACACACACATACATACATACATACATACATACATACATACATACATACATACATACATACATACATACATACATACATACATACATACATACATACATACAATAAAACTACAATAAAAAGACATAACAAAGACATAAAGTAGGAATCACAACTTGTTTGAATTAGTGATGTAAGTGTAAATAGAATTAACGTAAGAGGATTGTAATGAACAGTATATTACTTAAATGAGTGTAAATGTTAATCACAACTTGTCAGGATTAATCAGTGTTATAAGTGTAAATAGGAATCACATCTTGTTAGGATGAGTAACGAACAATTATAACTTAAGTAAGTGCAAATAAGAACCATAACTTGTTAGACTAAGTCAATATTATAATCAATGAACAATATATTTCAATGAAATGTAAAAAGGAATAATAACTAGATAGCTCAGGATTAGTGAGTATATAACGTCAAATGTAAGCAAGGAAGTATTCATGATATGTTAATATTGTACATAGATATATTCGTATTGTCAAATGTAAACCAAGGCATGTAGTACTGCAGGAACTAGTGGTGGAGCATGCTGTTGTATATAGACTTCATATACACATATACATACATGCATGCATACATACATACATACATACATACATACATACATACATACATACATACATACATACGAGGGGGATCGAGGAAATAACGACCGTTCGCGCATACCTGCCGCGCAGCTGACTCCCCTTCCTTGTTTGAAGGTCAACTGGCTTCCTTAACATGTGTTCTCATGATGTTGTGAGTACTGGTTGCAACAAGTCGCCATTGTGCATTTTGTGTTACTTCAAAATGAACGACGTGATTGATAATCCCGCTGACTGTGAGGTGAGGAGTGTGATTCGATTTTTGAATGATCGACATTTGAAACCTGCAGAAATTTACCGGCAATTGAAAGAAGTGTATGGTGATACTGTAATGAATGAAAGAAATGTGAGAAAATGGCGCGAAATGTTCAACAATGGGCGAACAAATGTCCACGATGAAACTCGACCCGGACGCCCATCACTCATCACAGAAGACCTGAAGACTAAAGTGAACGACAGAATCTTGCAAGACAGACGCACATCACTCGACGAATTGCATATTGCCTTTCCTGACATTTCTCGTTCTTTGCTTGGTGAAATTGTGTCGCAACATCTTGGCTACCACAAAATCTGTGCACGATGGGTTCCACGGCAACTGAGTGACCAACACAAAACTCAGAGAATGGCCTCAGCATTGACATTCTTGATGCGATATCACACAGATGGAGACGCCTTTCTTGATCAAATTGTGACTGGTGATGAGACCTGGGTGTCTCACAACACCCCAGAGACCACCCCAGTGGCGTCATCCCTCATCACCCAAGAAACCAAGAAAATTCAAACAGACTCTCTCAACACAAAAAGTCATGGCTACTGTCTTTTGGGATCGCAAAGGTGTTCTTTTGCTAGATTTCATGCCAAAAGGCACTACGATCAATGCAAATCGTTATTGTGAGACTTTACGAAAACTACGGCGAGCCATCCAAAACAAGAGGCGAGGAATGCTTTCGAGAGGAGTTGTGCTTCTTCACGACAACGCCCGCCCGCACACTGCTGCTTCAACTCGAGAATTGCTGGATCAATTCGGTTGGGAAATCTTTGATCATCCGCCCTATAGTCCAGACCTTGCTCCTAGCGATTTTCACCTTTTCACTAAGCTGAAAGACTTTCTGGGTGGTCCGCGTTTTGGAAGTGATGAAGAGTTGAAGAAGACAGTGAACACCTGGCTTAATGAACTGGCGGCAGAGGAGTATAACACGGGAATTCTAAAGCTAGTGAACAGATACGACAAATGTTTAAATGTAGGTGGTGATTATGTAGAGAAGTAAAGGAAGCTTCAGTTATGTAACAGACTTTGTTTTTTCAAATAAATATATTTTTTAATTATTACAACAAAACGGTCGTTATTTACTGGATCCCCCTCGTACATACACATACGTATATACACACACATACAAACGTTAATTTCCAGTACGAGTATTATTCAAGTTTCTGTTCTTAGCGCGTGTGTCGTATTAATAGGCAGAACCATATGAAACCAATGCCTTTTGTTCATCAAGACGTCCTTTGCCTTCTTCTCCTTGAAGTTCGTCATTTGGTACGTTAGCTCCGTCTGTAGTAAAATTGGAATTAATTACGTTTTAAGGTAAAATTAAATGGTTTGTGTACTGGAAGCTCTTGTGTGCAGAGCACTTGGTGGATTCCAGTCTTGATGACGAGCAAAGAGCATCAAATATAATTTCAGAGCGAAGTAGGGTCCCGACCTAATTAATGCTGTCAATGTGATCCAAGACGCCGCCTTGGTGTCCCTCCACTTTAAGGCAGACAGCGTCCGTCAAAGTAAATGCGTGTGTTAATGTAATGGAATGGGTCGTTATAAGAATAGCTTCGTCTTGTTTGAAAGCTAGCTAACATTTCTTAAGGTTATTAATTTTTTTTTTTGCTCTGTTGTTGTATCAGCTTCAAGGTAACGGATCAGAGAGAACTTATTTATTGCAAATTACTACATTTTTTAATATCTGAACTAGTTCGAGGTATTAAGTGCTAATATTTCAACAGGTAATCAATAAAATTAATTCGAATTAAAAATATGTGTGCTTACTTATTCAGAAAAAAATAATTAAAATATGCCTTAATAAACCAATTGATTACTCATCCGAACATTTGTTCACTGATTTTAATATTTTGAAAATTAAACAGATTTATTATATTGCCTTATTAAACTTCGTACATAAAAATCGTAATAAATTCAAATTGTATCATAAATATGGAAATAAAAGGTCCGATTTTATACGACTAGAGGAACCAAAGTGTTTCACAAGCACAGCTCTGAGCCATGGTACCTACTTTGGTCCAAGGTTATACAATAAAATAATTGATAAATACCCAAATTTGGAAAATTTTAGTATCAGAAATTTCAAAAATAGCGTTAGGAATTTAATTGTTAAATAATATATGTTGATTTAATATGTGTATGTATTTGTATGATTTAAATTGTTAAAATTTAAATTGTATTTTTAAACTTAATTTAGTCCTATAATTTTTTTTTCTTGACCCACTTTGTGTCAAACAATTATCTTTGTTTGTGTTAAGTATCTGTTTAGATAACTCCCTGAGCACGAGTTTTTACCTCCTTCAGGGAAGAATTAAGACTGTATTTTTGTACATGTTATTTTACTAACAATAAACAACCAACAACTTTCTCCTTACTCTAATTATTTGTCCATTAATTATCGGTATATCTAATTTGTGTGTTTCACAAATGAACGTAAAATTTAAATGCTTGCAATGTCATATTGGCCACGGAAATGGAATTTTGAATGTATTTTGAAGAAATGAAATGAATCAGTCTTTCCCAGCTTATTTATCAGTAAGATCAACATAAAGGAAAAATTTAGTTTTCAAGAGCTGTTATTCATTTCATTTACAGTGAAGCTCGTCGAGGAGTGTCATTCCACAATAGGAAGCCGTCAATATCATTCTTACGTTCAGGATGTTAGACTGATATTTCGGCTGAAATCTTCAGAATATTGGAATGCACAAACCAGTATGAGAGAGATACAGTATATCACAATACTGAACAGATATTTTATTTCCTTCTTTGTCCTATATAACTGAAATAATTTCACAATTTATAATTTATATGACTATATTTTATCACCCATAGCTCTGTAAATTATAGTACGTGCAGCTTTCACATCTTCTAGTCAAATTGTGACGAACTCCGGCCAGTAGTTCTTCATTGTTCCGAATTTCTTCCGCGGCCTGGATCATGTCTAAGTACTCACGATTTGTGAATTCTAGCATCTCGTAGTTTTCAAATAAACTAAACTGTATCGCTGTACGTCCAACTGCACACTAATGCAATGTAAACATCACAACAGCTGATCAGTTGCGAGTACTAGGCGAACTGTCTGCCGTCTGGACAGCGATGGAAGATTGTGTACGTGACCTGACAATCAATGTTTCCAATGTTTCTTCAATCGATTACTTCGAAATCTGTGAATTTTCTAATTAAAATACTGCTGCAACGTGAACATAATAAACATTCTCTTCGTTGTTATACTAGAAATTAAACCGTATTTTAAATAGTATTCGTAAAATTCGCGATCGAAATGTCGGCATAAAAGTATTATTTCTTCAAAAATCTCGCAAAAACGAGCAAAATGGTATTACACTTCTGTGCGAGGTAGTGCGTATTTGTTTGGTTTCCGCACAAAACCAATCCGCGGAAAGTCTAAAATTCCACATTCAGTATTCCCAACCTAACACACACAACAATTTCCCTCTTCTTACAGCTTAAGTGACATATTGATTTTACTGCCTTAGGCTTTTAACATATTATTTTTAGAGACGTTCAATATAGTAATAATTATAAATTTGAAACTTACCACTGCAATTTCACCTAAATTGCACTGTTAATTATTGTTTTTAAATATTTGCAAAAATTAAGTAAACTCTACAACTACAACTCCACTAAAGTTACTGCATTCGTGATGCAAGTAATATTAAGGAAGCCGTGAAAAAATCAAGATTCCAGACTCATCATAGACTGGGGAAAAAAAAGACAGACGTATATCACGGCCTGCTGGAGTATAGTAAACACAGAAAACATTTTAAAGCAACAATGTTGAAGATAGATATTTTTGTTCTGCAAATTTGCCGTCATTGAACAGAAACCAAGATGGATATTTCATTGCAACTAATTAGAAATTCCTCTTTCAGGTATGTAATAAACGATCTTTGCACAAAATAATGTACGATACACGAGCGGTATGTTTTCTTTCAATTCTCGGAAATTAAAAAAGCTCAACTATACTGTTTTCGCTGTAAGAAAAATCCTAATGTAAACATAAGCACGTTGCTGTCATACTCGTGATTGGCTCCCAGTCGAAACACTTACATGACGCAGGAAAATATAGTTCGTATTTGGAAACCATAATCTTGTATTATTTGGAAATAAAAAATTGAATTCTAGTTGTTAAATACGATGAAACATTTAACTCCACTCTTGTGTAAAACGCTATGTAAAAGAAAAGCTACTTTTATATTTTGTTATGTGCTATGAACGCGGATGAATACCAACAGCAATACCGAGGTAGTCTGTTCTTGTAACAAGCTGGCGTCACTTGAGCTCGTAGTTGTTCACGTAAGCACGTAGTACCGAAGTATGCATTCTGTATCCTCAACTGTCCATTGTGAAGACATAAGACTTGAAAATAATTTAATTGTAGTAATTATAAAGTAAATGCTTCCTCAGCAAACGAATGCATAGTAGTGAGGTTAGGCCTACTTGATGAGTAACGGGAAATGTTTAACATGAAACAGAATGTACAGCAGTAGGCGGGAACACGTACTGAGAATCTTTGGCTCCAAACGGTGGCCAATGAAGCCTCACTTCAGTCACGTGCTATTGTTTACATTAGGATTTTTCTTACAGCGATTATACGTTTCGCTTTTTCAAACTTTTCCTCGAACATGAAAACTTCAACATACCGCTCTTGTAACGCATATTACTATTTTTGTTAGTTACATTTCAAGGAATCACATTCTACAATTAATGTACTACCTTACCATCCACCCTGGATACCTATGACAGGAGTCTCCTTCTGTGTTTTTTTGCTGTTAGGTCTAGAAAATTTCCGCAAATGGATTTAGGTCAAATCTCACTCTGGGGTATACAACCCTGAAAAACTACCTATAGGTATTCCTAATTCCAAAAAATCGGGAGTGTTGAGTTTTGCCTTTTATTAAATTTATAGAAGATTCCGAAACATCTATTGCCGTCGCCTTATGTGAGAGTAGAGGTAATTTTAATTATATGACGAAGCACTGAAAGAGTAGGGGAGGATCTGCGTAATATTTCCTGCGTGAGAAGGAACACGAAAACGACAGCGCGCTGTCAGTGCGGCTTTGTCTCGCACATCTGCAGCCTTAATTGTGAGGCGCAAGGGACTTGTCGACAAAACTCTGCCCTCACACTGATATTGATTAACTGAGACGTAAAATGAAAAGATACTCCACTTATTCACGCAATCTTCTTTATCAAAATCTCATAACTTCTCTCCTTTTGTGTACCCCGCACGCATCCACAATTCTCTGCAAAATTGATTACTTTCTTTCTCTATGCAAACGTGTATTCATAATTTGATCTCATTTTGAAATAGACTCTTAGCCATTCTTCTCTTCTATCTTGATTTCTGTTAACAAAACTCTAAAAGCCTACTAGTACGATTTCTATTAAATAAAATTAATGTAATATATTATTGTTATTATTATTATTATTATTATTATTATTATTATTATTATTATTATTATTATTATTATTTTACTAGAGCTTCCTCAAATTAGAGGCTGCCATTAGACAAAGCATACAAAACAATTCAAGAACAAATAGGTGATGAAAGCTAATAGAGTAAGAAAAAAGTAAACAAGTACACAAACAAACAATGGCAATATACAGAATAAAAAAAGTTACAAATAAAGAAGCGATGAAAGCTAATATGAGAAAGAAAAAAGATAATGTTGCGCTAGTTTTTTTCAGTACACTGAATTAGAGTCCATATAGATGGTTCCGCAAAAGTTTGACTGACTCTCTAATTATGAGGAGGGCCAGTTCATTCAGAAACGATTTGTACTGCCCTAGGGTCTTACAGAATTGAGAAGAAAAGTTAGGTATTGTTGTTCCTCTTGCTCCAACATCAATCCCATAACACTGATATCGTGAAGTTGGTATTTATCTTTATAATACGGGATGGTTGGAACGTAGATTGCTCGTTTCTCCTCATGCACGTCTTCAGGCTGTCCTTTATACGTTTCAAACCTGATGATGGGGTCGATTATCATACCCTGAGACAGGGATTCGCTAATGGCGATTATGTCAATTCGTCTGTTACTGCCATTTTCGGCAGTTCCGTGGACTTCTTCATAGACGGTGTATTTTAGTTTTCTAAGGGTATCGGCCAGTTCAGTTCTAATTGCATGGTGCCTATGTATACGCACTGTTTCGCAATAAGGGCAGGCTCTCAGGACATGTCCAAGGGTTTCTATCTCACCGAGGCATAGCGTGCAGTGGTTGTCCTGAGACCTACCGGGTATGGCTGTTACAGCACTTACGTTGGCAGTCATCTTGATAGCCTCCTTCCATTCACCGCTAATTATTCCATCGGGCTTAGTTATCCATTTGTTAGAGGGAGTGAATTCACTGTACAGAATAACGCCTTTTCCCTTTTGAGGTAAATTGCATTACTATTATTATTATTATTATTATTATTATTATTATTATTATTATTATTATTATTATTATTATTATTATTATTATTATTATTTTAAGTTCAATAAGCCCGTTTAGGACTATGCAAAGTACTTAGAGGCGTTTCTTTGCCTTTCTTTTTGCCCATAGTTACCTCA